>NC_056733.1:1628427811-1628462812 GCF_019279795.1 Protopterus annectens
TTTGCATTCTTTGGACATACACAGGCAGTTTTGCTTTTACTTGAACAAAACCAAAGCTTTCAGAAAAAACTGAGCAATTATTGGTAGCATATGCTGCAGGAGCACAGGGAAAAGCCATTTCAAAACAGACCATTTCAAAATGGATAGGACACTGTGTACGTTTCTGCTATACACACACCATGGGAAATCTGTACCTAACAGCATTAGATCTCACTCCACCAGGGCAACAGCCACTTCAACTGCCTACCTCAGAGGAGTACCTACTAAGGACATTTTGGAAGCGGCAACTTCTGTACATACCTTCATCAAGCATTACCATCTTCCTCTGTACTCTAAATCCAGAGCTGGCTTTGCCACTGCATTGCTGTGTGGCCTTATAGCCACCCCTAATGCCTTATAGAACCAGCCACCCTACCTCAGCTTTGGGAGTCTACCCAAGTGTAATGACTGCACCAGTGTAACACTATGAACATAGTACAGTTTTGTACCTACCATAAATATAGATGTTACAGTGTATGCACTGCTGCAGTCCAGGTTACCCTCCCTCCTTCCCCTCTTACTTGCTGGTACGTACCTATGTCTTCTACCCTTTACTACCTATGGGGAGTATTTGCTGGTAACTGAAAGTTGTTGGTTGCTTTTCTTATGTATGATTTATTAGCAATTTAAATTGCCTACCTTTTTGGGGGCACCTGACATCTGGGGCAAGAAAAACTGAAGAAAATGGCGTCTGCTGCATCTTGTATACCTCTGTCGCACTGACGTCTGGGAAGAAGCGACAGCAACCAACGCCGGACCTAGACTTTGGAACTCAGGCCAACTGGGGAACCGCCTGACGGCAGGATAACCCAAGTGTAATGACTGCAGCAGTGTATACACTCTAACATCTACATTTATGGTAGGTACAAAACTGTACTTTTTGCCTGTGGAAAGCAAATACCTCAGATTTTCATTCTTACTGCGTCACCTGTTTAGGCCAAGACCGCTACGTTCCTTGCTGTTTTGTGCCTTGTTCAATGCCCGAACTATGTCATCGGGCTATCTGTAATTCTTTCGCTCTTGTTCTCAGTATTCCGAAATGGCTTTAAGCCATCTGACTTCTGATCTTCCAAAAAAAAAAACGTAAGGATAAAGACAAACCGCATAGGTCCAAAACTGCTGACGCTTTTGTTAATCTATTCGCCAGTCTGCCGGTATTCAGGTGCTTTCGCAGCCCCTGATACGCTCTTCTACAGATTTGCAGGCCTCTACTGAGACCCATTCAGTGTCCGGTATGCCACGTGATGCTTCGACTATGGAACCTACCGATGTCTCTACTTTGGATGGGTCCGGAGCCGTTGTGCAGGCACCGGCTTCTCAGGGTGTATTCAGGCCTTCCAGTGTTCACTACTTCATTTTCGACTAAAACTACCGAATTTCTCAGGCCCGGAGTTTGCACTATGCCTAGGAAACAGATGACCAAAGCGCATTCTCAAGCTCCCATGCCTCAGACATATGCTTAGAATGGCTGAAGACCTTATTACTGTAATTAGGGGAAGCCAGCCTTCCCCCTCTAAAAGACAAAGAATTGATTTTCCTTCCGATTCTACAGACCATGACTCTGACTTCTCTGATTACCAGGATATACCCTTATCCACCTTTTGAGGATTCAGATGCAGAGGATTCCATTCCCTCTGCCTCCCCTCCAGAGGACTTTCCTTTCGGTGAAACTTTGCATACCCTAAGAGCATTTCCACTGGGAATGCTAGGACTACCCTCTCTCAAAAGAGAGACTAATTTTTAGATTTGCCTCAGCACAGGCCTCTAGCTGTACCCCCTGTCCTGGCTATTGTAGATGTCTTCATGGAGTCAAGTCTTACTTCTGATACTTTACCTCCAGCTCCTAGAAGGCCTGACTGGTACTGCAGAGTACCTGACTCTAAATTTTTCTCAAAAAAACTCCTCCTGTGGATCCAGAGACCATTTCCCAGGGACTTAAAGGTATTAAGGCCACTACAGCTAAAAACCCTACCCCTTTGGACAGGGATTCTAGGGCTTTAGACAGATGGGGTAAGAAGGTATATACCTGTGCAACTCTTGCCATCAGGGTTTTAAATTGCTAGTTTCACATGTTGAAGTACCAGCAGCATATTATTGAACTAATTAAACAAAAAATGTTGATTCCTGATTGTGCAGAAAATAAAGATTTACAAGAGTTAATGCATTCTGCTAACCAAGTTGGTAAACGTACCTTGCAGTGTGATTTTGATGCATCTTGCAGGGCTGCGGTCACTGGGTCTGTTATGAAAAAGGGTCACTGGGTCTGTTATGAAAAAGCATGCTTGGCTGAAGGAACAAATCTTGCCAGACCATGTCAAAGCAAAATTACTAGATGCTCCATTACATCAAGAATGTTTGTTTGGCACAAAAGCAAACGTTCTTAAAGATGGAGGAAAAAGCAAAATCTATGCAAACTGTTAAAGCTTTCTTACTGGTACAGCCACCTAGATTCAGTAGGCATTGGCCTTCGAAGAACTGGTCTTTTCCAGTCCTTTCCAGGCCTTCAGTCCAAACCCTGGGACGACAGACCACAATGACTATAGAGTCTTGAGGTATGCACAGATCTAAACCAATGGAGTGCTCCCACCTCAAAAACAGGGAGTACCGTCTTATGGAAAAGTTCGCAATGATTTCTGCATCCTTCCCAGCCATGCCCAAGTACTTGCACGCCTAGGAGGAAAACTTGCCTTGCATGCAAAAAACTGGGAATATATTACCCAGGACCATTTCGTCTTAAATATTGTATCCCACAGATACAGATTCTGCCATTCACTGCCCTGCCCAAAAGCAAGTGCTTTCTCTTCTCAGTATCAGGGCTATTCAACCTGTTCCAACAGAGCAAAGGGGACAGTTTCTACTCCAGACCGTTTCTGGTGCCCAATAAAGAAAACTCTTGGCACCCTATCCTGGATCTGTCCATTATATGCACTATCAGTTCTCTGCACTTCCCTTTGGCTTATCTACTGTGCCCAGGGTATTCAAAAAGTGCCAGGCTCCAGCCATTGCATACTGCAGGCAGAGAAACATTCAGATTTACCCATACTTTGACGACTGCCTGATTTCAGGCGGACATTCAGGAATTGCTACTTCAGCACATGACATTTGTAAAGAGATTCCTAACTTTGGGGTATACATTCAACAAAAAGAAATCCCATCTGGTACCCAGCCGAGAAATTGTTGTCTTGGGAGTAAGCTTGAACACAACTTCCCAGAGGGCATTCCTCACTCCATAAAATTACTTCAAACTATTGGCCACCTAAACCCAGCTATCTGCAAGAAAAATACTGCAAGCCGTAGGGTTCATGGCCTCATGCATTCTCCTAATTCCATATGCAAGACTGCATATGAGGAAACTTCACTGGTACTTAGTCTCTGGTGTCAACATGCTCAGGACTTGGAAACAGTGATTCCAATCATTCCTTGCCTAAGGACAGCATTCCTTTGGTGGGCAGAGGCCTGCAACCACAACAAGGAACTTCTTTCACTCAACCCCCCGCCACTCAAACCCTGACAGCAGACTCATCAGACTCTGCATGGGTGGCTCACCTGGCAGGCAAATGCATTCAAGGCAAATGGAGCCCAGGACAAATGCACCTGCATGTCAATCAAAAAGAAATGTTAGCTGTACAGAACGCTCTGACAGCCTTCAAATACCTTTATCCTTCCAGGACAACTCTTGATAAAGACGGACAACACCACAGTCGTAGTACATAAACAGGCAGGGGGGGAACTCATTCCTACCCACTCTGCAGGTTAGCCATGGCTCTGTGGAACACAGCGTTGAGCAACCAAGTGCACCTGCAAGCTCTATTCCTGCCAGACAAACAAAATTCACTGGCAGACTACTTTAGCAGAAATCTAATGGACCCGCACGAGTGGAAACTGGAACCCACTTCATTAAAGATTCTAATCCACAGGTGGGTGACATCAGAGGTGGACCTCTTTGCTTCCCCCCAGAACCATCAATTGAGCAAATTTTGCACCAGACCTCCCCGCAGCCAAGCATGGAAACTGGATGCCCTATCATCTGAAGTAGTTAACTTCATTTGATCAGCAACTTGTGGGTATCTGATCCGTTTCGGATCCGAGCTGGCAGCTTTCCTAACCAAAGATCCGAGCTCCAAGCTCCTCCCCCTACCTATAATGCCCTGCCACCTCCCTCTAACCCTCAGATCTAGTTTGCCGCGGCTTCTTTAGGCATCTTAGAACGAGCTCCTAGCGTGGGTGTTGTGAGTTTAAAGTTTTTTACACTTTTCTTCTGTCAGAAAATTTTCTAAACTTTGTGTGTGTGTGGTTCCCTTCTCTCCCTTAGTACTTTCGGGTAGTTTAAAGTCTCTTAGTCTAGTTAAAAGTTAATTCCCCCTATCCCTCTGTCTGTCTGTGTGTGTGTGTGGGCCTGTTCTTTCTTTTTATTAAAAATGCTTGAAGGCCCAAAAGCTATGTTTTCTAAATGCTCAGTGTGGCCATAAGCTGTCCCCAGCGGATGGCCACACTCTGTGTTATTTGCCTGGTGTTTACCATCTTTCTTCGGGCTGCACTATTTGTGCAGCCTTCAGCCCCAGGGCTTTGAGGGATAGGAAGACTAAGTTAATCCTTGCGGGCCTTTTGCCCCCTGATTCTACTTCGTCCTCTCCCTCTGTGGCAGCAGCCGCGGCTGCTCCACCTACCACCCCCGATCCCGTGGCCGGGACTCAACCTCCCTCTTTGGTCCAGGAGGAAAGGGACGGCAGAAAGATAGGAAAGACCAGGAGCAGGAGAAAGATAGGCACCGTAGCCACAAGAGGCGGGCCGAATCGGCTCCATCGGCCCCACCATCTAAGCAGCTTGCCTCTCCCCTTAAGGTCTCCGGGTCTTCCCCCTCCCGGCTTCGTTCTCCACGGTTATCCCCCGAGCCGGAGGAGGAGACCTGGTCACCTTCGAGTTCGTCTAGGCGGCCTTCCCGTCCTCATCCAGGTCAACCAGGAGTCTATCCGATGCAGACATGGACCGGATGATGCGTCGATTTCTTCAGGCCCAGCTGCAGATGGGAGGGCTCTTGCCCCCCCCATCTGGGGGGGGAGCTTGGCCCCTTTTTTCACCCCCATTGCTCCTTGTCCGACCTGCTATCGGGGCTCGAAGCTGTCTGATCCGACTAGCTTCGGGGCCGGGGTAGTGTCTGTGCCGGCAGTGTTTCCTACTTCAGCGCAGGGTGTACCCTCGAGTCTGTCGGATCCGAGCTCTTCGGGCCATGAGTTGAGCGTCTGATCTGGAGGGGTCAGTGGGCCTTCGGCTCTGTTGTGGTCGGAGCGCACTACTTTTGGATTCGATTGGATCATCTCCGGCTCAGATACGCACATCTGATCCAAGGGGACTGCTTTCGGATCCTAGGGAGAGCAGTTCACCCGCTGCATTCAACGTCGTGGAGAGGGTCCTTTCGAGGCCCCAGGCTCTTGCTACAGATCCAGCCACCATTCCCTCCCATCATCCGGCCCCAGGGACAGCCTGCGCCTACGTCCTCGATGGTTCCTGTAGAGGAACAGAACATTGTTGCTGAGCCCTCTTTGGACAGCCCCCCCCCCCCGAGGAGGTCCCTCACCCTCTTCGGACAGCCCCCCCCCCCCTGAGGAGGTCCCTCACAAACGAAAGTGCAAGAGGAGGCACTTGGACTCACCAGAGTCCCTCACAGAAGACGCAGAGGAAGGAAGGTTCCCCAAGGTCACCCCCCCCCGAAGAGGAAGGGAAGGTTCCCCAAGGTCACCCCCCGACGAAGTCTCCTTTGGAGACATGGAAATGTTGTGCATTAGAGGGGGGTGGTCAGCCCAGAATCCTTCCTCGGATGAGTCTGTGTTTCTGGAGGCGTTTGACGCAGGCTCATCTACCTCTTGGGTGTCCCCTCCTGCCATTCCCCTGGTGGACCTCATAACTACCAGGGCATGGAAGGAGCCGGACACGAGCCAATACCTAAGAGACCGGACAGGATCCTCAGCCCTCCCATGGATAGGACAGTTTGGAGCAAGGGTGCCCCAGTGGATGCCATGGTGGTGGCGGCTGCCACTATAAAAAGGAATTGGTACAGGAGAGTTTCCTGGTACATTCTCCAGACAAGGAGTCTCGGACGATGAACTGCCTCGGAAAGTAGATGTTTGCTTCAGCGACCTTCTCTGTAAGGCCACTGATCTATATGGCGCATGTAATTAGGCTCCAGCAGGACCTAATCAAAGTACGCTGGATCACCCCCAGAGTCCATGTCAGCTGAGGACAAACGGACCTTCTCTGCTTGAATGGCCACTCTCAATTACTAACATCTATGTGGCTTCTCTCCCATGCCACGGAGGGAGCGACTAGAGCTAGTGGAACTGGCATTGTCTTATGTCGACAGGCCTGACTGTCTCTGCGACTTTGTGGGACCCTTCAAGGCGTCCTTCGCGATTGCCCCTTTTGACTGTTCTACGCTTTTCAGCAAAACCGTCCACTGTGCGCTTCTCCAGAGCGAGAAAGACGGGACGACGTCTGCTGTCGGGATCTGCTTCTCTGCTCCTCAGAGGTCCTTCTCCAGGAACCAAAGAGGACAAAAGAAGATGTGGTTCTGGAAAGCTCAACAATCCCATTTCGCTCCGGATCCTTTGTCCTTCAGAGGCAGAGGAGGACAGGGTGGACGCTGGCCTAGAGGCAGAGGGGTGCCGAATTTTGGGTCGAGGGAACCCTTTTCTGATTGACCTGCGCAGCAACCCTGAGGGGTTGCCAGACTGCTGCTCTCTGGTGGCAGTCGGGGGTGTTTCTCTGAACACCTAGCACATTGGGAGTCCATTACGACAGATTGCTGGGTGCTCCGAATCGTATCCAGAGGCTATTCAATTCCATTCCTAATGTCTCCTCCCCGGTCGCGGAGCCTCCCCGATATCCCACCCAATTCGAGGGAGGTAGCAGCCTTCGAAATAAGAGAGCTGCTAAGAAAAAGAACCATCCAGCACGTCCCCCTCGGGCAATCCGGATCAGGCTTCTACTTCAGGTTCTTTTTGGTGCCAAAAAAGATGGGGGACTTGCGGCCGATTCTCGACCTGTTCACACTGAGCCTGTCAGTCGCCAAAGAAAAGTTTGGGATGGTCACTATTCATTCCATTCTCCCACTTTTACAGGAGAACGACTGGATGTACTCGATAGACCTCAAGGATGCGTACTACCACATTCTAATGGACAGGCGATCCAGGAGGTTTCTCCGCTTTCGGCTGGGAGCCAGCCATTATCGGTTCAGGGTTCTACCCTTCGGTCTCGCCACAGCCCCCAGGGTGTTTGCCAAGGTCATGGCAGTTGTAGGGGCCCACCTGAGGCTTCAGGGAATACAGGTCTTTCCTTACCTGGACGACTGGCTCCTAACCGCCCCCACCAAGCATCTACTATGTTCAGGCAGGGACTACTTTTTACATCTAGCCCACCATCTAAGGATCACGATCAGCCACAAGAAATCCTCCCTTCAGCCCACTCAGATCTTGGATTTCATAGGGGCCAGGATAAACACTATACAATCCAAAGTCTTTCTGATGGCGGACAGACTCCGCAACCTAAAACTTCATGTTTTGGCTCTTTTACAGTAATCAGCCCCTCCAGCGGAATTAGTCCTGAGGGCCCTGGGGTCCATGGCAGTGGCCATCAACCTGTCACTGGTCGCACGTCTGAATATGAAAATCCTCCAATGGACCTTACAGATCCAGTGGTCCATCCTATGTCATCCCCTGTGTACACCTATTCCCCTCAGCAGGGTTTGCAGGGAATTTCTACTTTGGTGGCTCCATTCCAGGGACCTCTGGGAAGGGTGCCCCTTCTCCATGTCCCCACCCCAAGTCACAGTGACCACGGACGCATCTCTCCTCGGGTGGGGGGGGCATTGCATGGGCAGATCCGTCCAAGGCACGTGGACTCGCACAGAGACCTCTTTGCATATCAATGTCCTGGAGATGAGGGCGGTGCTTCTAGCGTTGCAGGCTATCCATTCCCTTCTTCCCCCAGGGACTATTGCAATTCAAACAGACAACGTGTCAGTAGTCTGGTACATCAACAAGCAGGGGGGAACCAGATCTTACCCACTTTGCCGAGAGGCCATGAGAGTGTGGGAATGGGCGATATCCACCAACTGCTTTCTCATAGCAACGCACATACCGGGTCGGTCAAACATTCTAGCAGACAGGTTGAGTTGAACTATCCTCTCACCTTACGAGTGGTCTCTGAACCAATTAGTAGCGGAACAGATCCTCAGATGAGGTCAATCTTGCTGCGATCTGTTCGTGTTGCCTTCAAACACAAAGTGCAGCGAGTTCTTTGCTCTAATTCCCCCACCAGGGGAAGCCCCCAGAGACGCTCTGGTTCATGCTTGGCCATCCGGTCTTCTTTATGCTTATCCTCCTCTTCCGTTGACAAAATTCTTGCAGAAAGCCCGTCTGTTGGGGAGCAGAGTTATCCTCATAGCCCCATTCTGGCCTCGCCAAACCTGGTTCCCATGCCTACGGTCTCATCTAGTACATCCTCCCTGGATCTTGGATCCCATTCCTGATCTGATTTCTCATCCCTTGGGATTGAAGACCCCCGACTTGGACAACCTCAAGCTCTCTGCTTGGTTGATCCAGTTCCATTAATGGCTATGACTCCCGGTATCTCATCCTCCGTTAAGGCCATCCTGGTGGCCGCTCATAAACCTTCTACCAGGAGAATCTACAAGAGGAAATGGAAGCGTTTCTCTATCTGGGCGGAGCATAGGAATTTGGATCCTTTTACGGCTCCTATCCCAGCAGTCCTCTACTTTCTATCCCATATTTTTCATCAAGGGGCTAGTTCTTCTACTGTTAAAGTTCATTTGGCAGCTATTACCCACTTCCATGTTGGAAACATTTTTTGGCCCCCTAGCTTCCTCGAAGATTTGCAAGACCTTCCTGAAAGGAACCTTCCTGTTAAGACCCCCTGTTAAAGATGCAGTTCCTCCATGGGATTTAACCCTTATTCTTCAGGCTCTGACTGGCCCCCCCTTTGAGCCTGCAGCTTCAGTCGATCTAAAGTATTTGTCTTGGAAAACTGCCTTCCTGATTGCTATTACCTTAACTAGGAGGATATCAGAGCTTCACGCTCTTTGCAGTAAGCCTCCATACATAATCTTTCATAAAGACAGGGTTTCCCTCGGGACTAATCCCTCCTTTCTGCCTAAAGTGGCTTCCGAAGCAAGCCTCAGCCAGTCCATCAATCTACCTGTCTTCTTTCCTAATTATCAGAACAAAGGAGAGTATAGACTTCATTGTCTGGATGTACATAGACAGTTGCGATTTTACTTAAACAGAACAGCTGAATTTCGAAAATCGGATCAACTCTTTCATTTGCTAAGTCCTATCTGGGTAAGCCAGTGACTAAAGTAACCTTGGCTACATGGATTTCCCAATGCATCCTTCTCGCATACAGAAGCTCTGGTCGACCTGAGCCCCTGAGGGTTCGAGCTCACTCTACCCGTTCTGTGGCTACTTCTGCTTTCTTCTGGTCGAGGGTTTCTTTGGATGACATTTGTTCAGCAGCTGCTTGGGCTTCCTGTCATACTTTTATTACACATTATAAACTGGATCTAATATCCAGAGGACGCGCATCTTTTGGCTCTGCAGTGCTCCGGAATATCCTTCCATGAGGACCTCCAAAGTTGTTGTTAGCTGGGGACTCTGTCCCACAGGTTGCTGATCAAATGAAGTTAACTACTTCAGATAAAGAAGTTATGTACTCACCATAACGTTCCATCTGAGTAGGTAACTTCCTTTGTCAGCAACCAACCCTCCCTCCATCCCCCGGACCTTTAGATCGTTCTTGAAGGATCATGATATGTCACTGTCCAGATGACATCAGGTGGAATGTTCAGTAGTTTTTCCCTGTGTTACAGTAATGTGCTATGATACTATGGCAAACTCGATCTGAGGGTTAGAGGGAGGTGGCAGGGCATTATGGGTAGGGGGAGGAGCTTGGAGCTCGGATCTTTGGCTAGGAAAGCTGCCAGCTCGGATCCGAATCTGATCAGATACCCACAGGTTGCTGACAAATGAAGTTACTAATTCAGATGGAATGTTATGGTGAGTACATAACTTCTTACTTTTACATGGGGGTAACATCTCCATCTAGGCCTTTGCCCCTCTGCCCCTCCTCTCAAAAGTACTACTCAAGATCAAACCGGACAGGCCAAGGACGATCCTTATTGCACCAGACTGGCCACGCCTGCACTGGTACCCACTTTTACACAGTCTGACAACAGTGTCACCCTGGCACCTGCATCAGATCCCCTCTCTGCTGTCCCAGCAGGAGGGCCAGATTTTGCATCCTCAGCTGCAAGCCCTGAACCTATCAGCCTAGCTTATTCCCTGAATAATTCACCAGCAACCCTCAGTAAACAGGTGCTGGATGTTCATCGTGTTTCACTGTTGCAATCCTTACTCTTGGGTTGTCCTGCTGGCAGGCTACCCTCAGTCGGCCAGAATTCCTAAGTCTAGGTCTGGCGTCGGTTGCTGTTGCCTCTTCCCTGACATCAATGCGCCAGGGGTATAAAAGATGAAGCCGATGCCATTTTCTTAGTCTTTCTTGCCATGCGGTGCCCGAAGCAAAAGCAGTTCGCAAGTGCCGGTCGGCAGACTCCTGCAATTTTCAAATCTGAATTTCAGAACCTAAGTCTTCATTAAAGCTTAGTACCCCATTGGGGAAACTTTTTTTTCTTGCTCCAGACCGATGTCAGAAAATGTTAACCATTGTATTTCTTGTGGGAAGCAAATACCTCAAGGATTTTCACTCTTACTGTATTCCTTGCCTAGGCCCTGATCACAACGTTGCTAGCTGTTGGTTTTGTGCTAGATTTAACCAACGCACTATTAAGCGTCTGATTTTGCATTTCATTACTTTGGCCGAAGATTTAATTATAATAATGCCGTCGGACCAGCCGACAACCGGAGTTTACAAAAAACGCAAGGACAGGGAAAAGGATAGGCATCCGAGGTCCAAAACAGACTAGGCCTCTGCTAGGTCAGTCGCCGGTTCTCTGAGGTGCTTTCGCAGCCCCTGACTCCTGCTACCTCAGAGCCGCAGGCCGCTTCCGACTCCCACGTGGAGCCGACTGGGCCTCTGGATACTCAAGGTATTGGACACTCGGAAATCATTCTCTCAGATGGGTGCAGAGCCGCTGAGCAGGCATCTGCTTCTGAGGGTGTCTTCAGACCTACACAACTATATATTAAGCCATCTTCAGTTTCAAAGACTAAAGCAGCTCTAAAGACAAACAAGTACAGCATTCTCCTACTCGGACTTCCATGCCTAAAAACAGATGCTCAAAATGTCCGAAGACCTAATTACTTTGATCAGGGGGTTCCCATCCCCCTCCTGATAAGAGGCCTAGGCAAGAGACAGAGTATGATTCTTCGGATCAGGTTTCTATTTCCTCTGATTCCTCTTCTGAACAGGATTACTCCATGCTTCCCTATGAGGATTCTGATGCTGAAGAATCCATTCCTTCAGCCTCTCCTCTTGAGGATTATTCTTTTTGGGAAACCCTGCATACCATGAGGGAGCATTTCCACTGGGAGAGCCAAGATTTTTCTGAATCTAAGAAAAGGCTCAGACACTTTCTGCTACTTCCTCAGCATAGACCCCTTGCTGTTCCACCTGTTTTAGACATTGTAGATGTATGTTCAGAGTCTGGCCTGTCCCCTGACTCTACCCCCTGCACCTGCTAAGCCAGACAGATACTACAGGGTTCCGGATTCTCATAAATTCCTATACAAGAACCCCGCTGCTGACCCAGAAACTGTCTCAAGGTCCCAAAGGGGTTAAAGCTTCCACTGCAAAAAAACCCTGTCCCCTCTGATAGGGATTCTAGGGCTCTAGACAGATGGGGGGGGGGGGGAGTCTACACTTCTGCTACCTTGGCTGTAAAGGCTTTAAATTGTCAGTTTCATATGCTTAAATATCAGCAATATTTGATGTCTGCTTAAACAGAAATTGTTGACAAATACTGAATGTTCAGAGAACAAGGAATTGCAGGATTTATTGCATGCAGCTGAACAAGTGGGAAAGCGTACTTTGCAATGTGGTTATGATTCTTTGGAGGCCTCTTGCAGGGCCGCTGTTACAGGTTCTGTTATTAGAAGACATGCTTGGTTAAAGGAACAGAATCTACCTGATGATGTTGAAGCAAAATTATTAAATGCACCATTGCAGCATGATACTTTGGTACTAAAGCAGAAGAGGTGTTGATAAAAATGGAGGATAAAGCAAAATCCATGCAGACAGTTGAGGATTTCTTAAAGGTACAGCTGCCCAGGTTTAGCAGAAACTGGCCTCATAAAAATTGGTCCTTTCCAGTGTCAGACAGACCACAAAGAGGCAGATACAGGTGTCCTGGAGGCAGATAGCCCCAAGGCTCCTACTGGCCTAAACAGTGGGGTGCTCCTACCTCCAAAAGCGGAGAAGACAAATCACAACCTTAACAGTAAACGGTCCTAATGACTTTCCTCTGCCAGATCCAAGCACTTTTCTTTTGACAGCCCCCTTAGGGGGAAAACTAGCACTTTTTTCATCAAATTGGCAAATGGCTACCCAAGACAAATGGGTCCTGAACATAGTGTCCCAAGGATACAGGTTCCATTTTCTCACACTACCAAGGCCAAAAGGTATGCCAGACCTGCCACACAATCAATGGGCAGAGGCACATAAACTAATTACAGCCCTCATGGACATGAGGGCTATTCAGCAAGTACCGCAACCAGAGCAGAGACAAGGATTTTACTCAAGACTTTTCCTAGTACCCAGAAAGGACAGAACCTGGAGACAAATACTGGACCTATCTATACTAAATACGTTTCTGGAAGTTCCAAAATTCAAGATGTTGACTCTACAGCAGCTACTGCCCATGCTGGGCAAGAAGGCTTGGCTCGTAACTTTGGACCTAAAAGAGGCATACCTGCATGTCCCAATCAGACAATCTTGCAGAAGATGCCTCAGATTCGTAGCTGGCTCAATGCATTACCAATTCTCTGCACTGCCCTTTGGCTTATCTACTGCGCCCAGGGTCTTCACAAAATGCCTGGCACCAGTAACTGCGTTTTGCAGACAAAGAGGAATTCAAATATATTCCTACTTGGACGACTGCCTAATTCAAGCAGAGACCAAAGACATTATTTTAAAGCATCTGGCATTTGTAAAAAGATTAACTGGCATAGGGTACACAGTAAACGAAAAGAAATCAAAACTAGTGCCCTCTCAAGAGATAATATTCCTGGGTGCAAGCTTAAATACAACTGCCCAGATGGCTTATCTCACGCCAGACAAACAAAAGCAACTCACTTCTTACTTCAAGAAATTGGCAACAAAAACCCACTTATTTGCAAGGAAAATCCTGCAGGCCTTGGCTTTCATGGCATCCTGCATTCTACTAATTCCATATGCCAGACTGCATATGAGGAAACTACAATGGTATCTAAAAAGTGTTTGGACTCAGCATTGCCACAGCCTGGAGACAGTAATTACACTCATTCCCTGCCTACAACAGGTGTTTCAATGGTGGGCAGAATCCTGTCACCACAACAAGGGTCTGCCATTTAGTTTACCCACAGCCAGACACACACTAACAACGGATGCATCAGATTATGCCTGGGGGGCCCATATGGCAGGAAAAATGTATTCAGGGCACATGGCCTGCAAACCAGATGCATCTTCACATCGATTAAAAAGGGATACTAGCTGTTCAAAATGCCCTGACAGCTTTCAAGGACCTGCTTCATCCAGGACAGCTACTGACAAAGACAGATAGTACTACGGTCGTGGTACATAAGCAAGCAGGGAGGTACACATTACTACTCCCTCTGCAGACCAGCAATGACCTTATGGGACACAGCATTGGCTTTCCAAATTCACCTGCAAGCACAATTCCTGCCAGGAAAAGCAAATTATACTCTGGCAGACGAACTAAGCAGAAACCTCATGGGTCCCCACAAATGGAAATTGGATCCACAAGTCTTCAGCATGATAATAAGGAAATGGGGATGCCCAGACATAGATCTATTTGCCTACCCTCACAACTACCAATTGCAGAGATTTTGCACAAGGATTTATCACAGGCAAGCATGGAAAGTGGATGTCCTATCCTTCAGCTGGAAAAACCTAACAGTATATGCCTTTCCTCCACTGCCTCTCCTTCCCAGGGTACTCCCTAAAGGTCAGACAAGAGAAGCCAAAAATGATACTGATTGCACCAGACTGGCCACACCAGCACTGGTACCCAGTCCTAAAGAGCTCGTCTCAAGGTCCATCATGGATATTGCCTCAGACTTCTCACTTGCTGACCAACAAAACAATCAGATCCTGCACAGCCAACTCGGGACCTTAAATCTGGCAGCATGGCGTATAATGTAGCCATTCAGAACACCTCTTTCAAAAGCTGTTATGGATGTTATCTTGGAGGCCCAGTACCAGAAAATCTTATGCAGAAAAATGGAAGAGATTCTGTGCTTGGAGCCAGGAACAAGGCATTGACACGTGTGTACCAAATATACCTCCAGATTTTACAATACCTAACAGATGCTGAACAAAGGCCTTCCTTTCTCCTCAATTAAGATTCATGCCTCTGCCATTTCAGCCCATTACAATACGGAACCACCTATCTTTTCTCGTCCTTTTAATAAGGCAGTACCTCAGAGTGGCCAAAAACATTAGGCCTCCAAGGAGAATGACTGCAACAGTGAAACACCTATTAACATAGTACAGTTGTGTACCTACCATAAATGTAGATGTTAGAGTGTATTCACTGTTACAGTCCAGGTTACCCACCCACCATCCCCCTCCTCTTTGCTGGGACTTATCTGCACTTCTCTATCCTAAACCTCCTATTTGGTGTATTTACTTGTAGATAAATGTTTTTTTTTTTTTGTGCATGCATTTTTATTGGCATATTTTTCAGCCTACCAGTTTGGGGGCACCTGACATCTGGGGCAAGAAAAGCTGAAGAAAATGGAGTCTGCTGCATCTTTTATACCCCTGGCGCACTGACATCAGGGAAGAGGCGACAGCAACCGACGCCGAACCTAAACTTTGGAATTCTGGCCGACTGTGGGTAGCCTGCCAGCAGGATAACCCAAGAGTAATGACTGCAACAGTGAATACACTCTAACATCTACATTTATGGTAGGTACACAACTGTACAAAGTCATCCTTGAGGCCAGGAGACCTAGTACTAGGAAATCCCTGTTCAGAAAAGTGGAAAAGATACTGTTCTTGGAGCCAGTCTCAGGGAAAGGACACAGCCATGCCCACCTTATCTCAAATCTTAGATTATCTAGCAGAGCTGCTCCACAAAGGCCTATCCTTCTCCATTAAGATTCATGCCTTTGCCATCTCGTGCTATCTCAGCTCATTACAGTACTGAGCCACCCCTATTCTCACTATCTGGTTAAACAGTTCCTGAGAGGAGCTATCAATCGAAGTCCCCCCAAGGAGAGATCCCACTCCTGCCTGTGATCTTCTCTTTTTGTACTAGAGAAGCTCACGCTTCCCCCTTTTGAGCCTGCTGCTACAGCAGAGTTAAAATTCCTCTCTTGGGAAACGGCCCTACTTCTAGCCATCAGTTCAGCAAGAAGAATGTCTGAGTTACAGGCCTTTATGGCTGTGGAAGCCTCAGTTATCTTTTATCCGGACAGGGTTTCTGTCAGGACTAGCCCATTTATGCCCAAGGTAGTATCCAGTGAGGAGCAAGGGTATTAATCTGGTGGTGGGGTGAATTTGGTTACCCATCCATTAGTCCAACTTGTCTTGATCACATGAGCAGCTGCTATTCCACCATTGGATTTGAATGTGTAATAAGTTTAACAAGGAGAGGTCTGTTGACTGTATACATGAGACACAGTTGGTCTGGATTGATGCAGAGAGGAGGGGCACGACTTTGATATACTCTTATGATTTTATGGTTAAGCTGTCATTTTTTTTTTTAACTGTTATGGCAGTTCCATTGTAACAGGTGTTCTGAACAAGTCCATACCGAAAGGGGCCTATCAGCCTAATGAGTGTCAAGTTCATTGGAATGATTACTCCACTACAGTGTACAGGGATGTAATGTGATCAAAGGACAGTTTGACAAGTTCCCAGATCTCCAACTACTGTGTCAATGTTCATGGGTGTGTTGTCAGTGTAATCGTTAACAAAGAAGGGGGGGGTCATGCTTGTTGAAGGATACAGTTGTACATTTCTTGCTGTTAAGTGTCAAAACCATGAGCTAAAACTAGAGATTTGTTTGGGGCAGGCCCTCTTGGAGGATCATGGATGATCTGCAGACTTGGTTTCACAAGCTCTTGTACATTAGCTTTAACATCTAAGAAGTGCCAAAGAGGAGTGTTCCCGTGGACTAAGCCGTGGGGTACACCGTTGCTGATTATTCTCTGTAGGAGGTAGAGCTGCCCACCTTTGATACCAGTGTGAGGATTGTGTAATGACTTTGAGGTTTAGATATATGGAATGTACTGATTTGTTCACATCTGTTGCTGCTGTGATTGTGCTCTCATCTATTGCTGCTGTGATTTTTGCAGAAGTAAGCCAGATTAAGTATGTAGAATCCACCCCTAATTAGTCTGAACTTGCTTGGGTTGAAAGTCTATAGTTTTACTTGTACCCTTCTTAACTTCATAATCCTTTCCACAGCCTTACAGATGAGGCTAGTCTTGCATAGACTTCTAATTATCCGTGCCCATTTAAGTCCTGTCTTTTGTGCAGAGGGAATAACTGTTGCTGTTGTCTGTTAAGAGGCCTGTTTTTAGGCAGATATCAAGTAGCTTCTGTAGAGGGTCTGACAGGTCATGCTTCAGGCAGACAAGTAGGTGGGACAGGTATGTTGTCTGTCCCCAAAGTGTACTTGGCCTTGTGTCTGTAGAATGGTGGGGAAATTTGAGGTAAGGATGTAGATGTGTGTGCAATCTAAGAAAATTCTAGCGGGGAGGGGATGAATGAAGTTTGGGGAAAGCTTGTCTGTTGGTTGATTTAAGTGTCCTTTGGGTCAGAGGATGTGATGTTTACTTTTAGCTTGATATAGTGTTGGGTATTTTGAGGTTTCTAATATAATTAGAGGTGTTTGTGGTTGCCCTTAACCTGAGTGGCCATGTTTACCTCTTATCTGGCTTTGGTTGATACCCATCCAGAGTTCTTGTTTAGTAAGAAAAATTTTGCCATCTTGTATTTTGTGCTTTTTTGTAAAAGTCTGTTAAGGTCACCCCATAGGAGTATATTTAATCTGGTGCATTTATTTCTGAAACGAGTGCTTCTGTGCAACTGTTTACGTGTGCATAAAATTGGCAGTAAAAGCATGGCCTACATAGATTTAAATGTAATGATTATGTGAGGTCAAGAAGATATGTACTCCTTTTTCCCCTTTGCTCATGTGAATGAGGAGCTTGTAGTTAAAGTAGTTTACTATTTTTTTGCTTTCATGCAAATTCATGCAAATTGCCTTTTGATTTTAATTTATGTAAAAAAAAAAAAAAAAAAAAAAAGCTTCCAAAGGCCATCCTGCAGGGGGATGTGTTTTACAGGACTGTGTTCAAAAGTGCGACACTAACGAGTGTTGTAGCTATTCTTTGAAGTCACACCAACTCTGAGGAACACAAATGTGATCTTAGGGAATGGGATGAGTGTAATGGGGGGAAGTGTAGGAAGTTTGACGTTGCAATACCAAAGGGTGTTTTTCCTTTGTGGTATAGTGATGTACCTGTTTTGTGGATGTGGTGAACTTGTCTGCATATTGGTGGTGTGCAGGGCTGAATAGTGGTGTCGAAGAGGAAAGTAGAGATGAAATCCCAACATTCTGCCCATCGAGGAGGACTGCACATATCAGCCTGAGATTTCCTGTATGTTTAGTATAGTTAGATTTAGATGCTGATGTTAGGCGTTTGACAAAATTGGATAAAACATTGTATCTGGTGTTTTTTTTTCCTGTCCATTCCTCAAGTGGTGTGTCTTGGATCAGATTTCGGCACTTTTTTCCCCTTACTTATAATCCATTCCTGTCCCCAACATTACCTCAGATCTCATTTGCTGTTAGAGTATGGACACCATTTGTTCGGTCTGTCTTTAGTTCAGCTAAATGCTTTCTCTAATGCTTCAGTTGTAGAATATTTTGTTTTTATATTCTCCATACTGTCAGTGTAGGTCTGAGTCTCCTTCCCTTACATAAAGCAACTATAGGTCTCCTTTGAGCCTTCAGCACATGCTTTCTTACTAGTAATATAGGTAAACATTACCAACAATAGTTTTAAGTGACTTCCCTTTTGGAGACTGTCAGACAAACATATTGGTTTTAAGAAATGTGTGGCTTGTAGCCACAAAATGCCTGTCTCTGATTTGCACCTTAAGTGTCTGGAGCAACACATTTTAGAGGATTGTTTGATTTGCACATCCCTTGGTCACAGAGCCTTGATTGAATGAGTAAGCTCATTGTCAAGGGTTTTTTTAATACCCTCTTAGCCTTCAGAGTCTGCATTTGAGCCATCCCCCTCTGGAAAAAAGCCCTCGGATAAACACTGAGGGCAAGTGATAGGACCAGAGAGGATGACCGAGGCAAAGAAGCGATTCCCTGACTTATTTTTAGTATCTTCAGCTCCAACCACCATTATTTCTAAGCCTTGGAATTGTAAAATTGCTCTGGATCGGAACACAGTATTGTCCAAGATGCCTCCTATGCCAAAGTAGAGGCTTTCACAGGAACAGTTTCTTCTAGGCTGCATTCACCCTTACCTTGGCATAAGACTTTGAGGTCACCCTCCACATCTCATACCATCTGTTGGCCTTAGATGAAGCTTAACAGAAGCTGATGTAGGTAGAATGAAGTTCCTCAATACTCTGATTCACTTGAGAGTTCTCCTGCCCCAATCTCCCATCTGACTGAGCTTTGGACCTTCTCACTTGCCTATGGCTACTCCTACTATGATCTGATCTCGGTGTTCAGGGATGCTGGATCTGAGTTCTTCTGGGTTGTCTGTGTTGGCTCTGAAGTTGTGGTCATCTACGAGACTCTGGCATTGTCTCCAACCTATCCAGCTCCAATTTTGTCAAAGCCAGAGGGTTCTCTGAGCTGAAGCTTTAGAGCTAGCTGTGTTTGGGGGCAAGGGTTTGACTCCAGAACTGTTCCTTCCCCTCAGAGCCTCTGTGCTGTAGCTCCACTCTCGCTTTGAACTCTAAGCAGATTTGTGCTTGTGCTCTTGAGCATGTTGGTGTGGCAGCTTTGGGGTCTTGCTTGGGTTGTCTTTGGTTTCACCTTGGCTTCTGCCTTTGAGGCAGTTGACAGCTGTGTCTAAGGCTATAGAACAGATCTCTCCATTTTTCTCTGCTCCATCCACTCCAGCTGATGGTTCCGAGTCCTGATACTGCACAGACTATCCCATTGTGACAGTCTGTTCATACTAGCCTTGATGTGGTCCTCATTGAGACTCCCCTCAACTTCAGTGTCCTCTCTGGAACTTGGATGCACAAGTGTAAGAGGAGAGA
This sequence comes from Protopterus annectens, assembly GCF_019279795.1. Lineage (NCBI taxonomy): Eukaryota > Metazoa > Chordata > Ceratodontiformes > Protopteridae > Protopterus > Protopterus annectens. Next base: position 1,628,447,348 of record NC_056733.1, read on the forward strand.
CCTTGACATGAAGACATGTACTTCGATGAAGGGAGGAGGTCCACAGATCACTACTTGGACATGTTATTTTGAGACCCTCTAGCTTCTCAATCAGTGGTTTCCCCTGATAAGATGGTAGATTTGGTCTCTTGCTGGGTAGGGAAGGAACCAGATGTCACAAAACAGATTCCCAGAAAGCCAGACAGATGTATTCCTGTCCGTAAAGACTGCTATCACTGGAGCAAAAGCCCGGCAGTGGATGCCATGATAGTAGCGACAGCCACTAAAGGCATTAGCAGAAGATCACTCTTTGGATGGACATATGAGCTAAATGTTATGGGCAGCCTTGGGAGACAAGTTTGGGCTTTACCTACCTTTGCATTAAGGTAGCTGAATAATGTGGCGCACATGAGTAGGTTTCCAGGAGACTTGACAAAGGACCTCTGTCTGCATCCATGTCTGTGGAAGATGGAAAGAGTGGATTTGTGCATAGTCACCCTTCAGTCCCTGTTGAATGCCTCCTTGTGACTCTTATCCAACACATTGGAAGGTGTGTTGAGAACTGCAGGAAGACTGGCATTACCATAAAGAGACCTGCTTGGATGACTGTTTTTGCAGAGCCTTTTAAGATGTCTTAACAGTGCCCAGTTTGCCTCTAGTTTGTTCACCCCCAAGGGCAGGCATACTCCAGGATTGAGCAGGATGGAAAAACTTTATGCTGTAGGTGTATGGTTTTCTACCTCCTCCCTGTGGTTTCAGAAGTTCCAAGGGTTTTTCAGGATTCTTCTGGAGATGGACCCCCCCCCCCCTTTAGGCAGAGGGAGGTATTCTAATGGTGGATGTCTATCTTGTGACAGAGGAGGCCCCCACAGAATTGATGCTTGGGGGGGGGGTTCATTCCCCAAGGGGCCTTGTCAGGGCTCCCGAATGGTTACCAGACTGCTGCATTCAGGGAGTGGGGCTTGTCTTTGGACCCAGAAGCCTGGATGTCTGTCACCAAAGATGTCTGCATGCGGACAAGAGGCCATTATTCCCTCTTTCCACCCCTACCATGAGAAGATAGCATATTGGGGAGTTTCTTTTGAAGAAAAGCATCGGCATTAAAAAAAAAAAAAAAAAAAAAAAAGACAAGCAAGCCATCCATGAGGTCCCACCAGACCAGCCCGGTTTTTCAATTTATTCTAAATTATTTTTTAATGCCAAAAAATGCAAGGAGAGACCCAAGGCTAATTTTGGATTTCTGTTCTGGATGGTCATGGTACAGTCCTCCCCCTCCCCCTTTCTGAGAGGATGATTGGATGTGATCGATGTATACTACATCAGAATGGACAGACTCTCTGCAGGAGACTTCTAGGTGGGGGCCAGTCGCCTCAATTCAGAGCCCTACCCTTTGGCTTCACCACAGCCCATCAGATGTTCACCCAAATCCATGGCAGTGGGTGCAGCTCCTCTTGGACTACGAGGAGTCAAGATGTTTCCCTATCTGGATGACTTGCTTTTTACTGCTCCTACCAGGTCTCTGCTATTCTGGGTCAGAAATGATTTTCTTCAGCTGTGCTTTAGCCTAGGAATTGGTGAACAAGGACGGATCACATTTTTCCTCAGTATAGGTTCTGGAGTTCATGGAAGCACATTGGGATGCAAACCTTCAAATTACAAGGTTACTAGAGAAAGGGTTATTCTGTCAGAGCAAGTCCTACAATTCCTTTCGTATCTAATGCCACCTACCAGACAGATCAATTTCTACGGTTGATAACCTCCATTACTTTACTCCCCTTGCCAAGGTATTTGAAGGTGGTGTAGTGGACACCATGACCTTTCCAATCAGTTTAACAAAAATCTGCAGACATGTAACATGGTGGGCTCAGTCTCAGGCCATCTCTTTGTTCTTCCCTCTCCTAAAGCCACCATGACTATGGACACTTCAATTGGAGGAGGGCATTACATGGGTAAAATGGTACAAGGCATGCTGTGGTCTTTGAGGAATCTTTACATAAATGTCTTGGATGAGGGTAGTCCTAACTTTGCAGGCTTTTCAGGTTGTCCTAGAGACCATTTCTATCTAGACAGACATGTCAGTAGTGTGGTAAATTGACATATGCAAGACTGTTTCCTCTGGTTTGTTGTAGGTATAGAGTATGGAAGTGGATGATAGCCTCCCTTCAACCGTTTTCTGATGGCAGTGCACATACCAGGAAAGACAAACATTCTAGCAGACTGAGCAGATCTATTCTGCAACCTCACGAGTAGTGTCCCACTCGTAGTGGCAACCCAGATACTTCATCAATGGGGCCAACCATGCTGCAATCTTATTTGCTTCTGCCAATTCCAAACGCACCAGGTTTTTTGATGTGATCTCCCTGAAGGGGGAGTCCCCAAGAGACTCTGAATCTTGCTTGGCTTGGCTCTCTGGTCTCCTATACGCCTTCCCAATAACTACACCAATTTAGAAATTTCTGCAGAAAGTATTAGTGGAAGATCAAGGTCATCCTTCTTGCCTGTTTCTGGCCTTGTGTGGTTTCACTCTCTGGACTCGAGATGCCCCCCCCTTTGGGTGCTGGATCCGAATCCAGATGTCCTGTCTCTTCCATCCAAAATGCCACATCTGGAAATTGGTGCCTTAAAGTTACCAGCATGGTTTCTCCAGTTACAATGATGGATAGTCCAAGTCTAGGCTTTCCTCACAAGTGGTCCACACTTACTGTCCACGAGTGAAGTTTTACAGACGTTTCCATTTAGGCTTCACAGAGATTTAGATCCTTTCAACCCTTAACAGTATTAGATGAACTTGTTTCCACCTTTCATAATGGAGCTAGTTATTCGGATGAATAGACTTACCTAGTGGTAATCTCCAATTTCCATCTTTTAGAGAATCGTACTTTAGCTTCATTCAGATGTGTAAAGTTTTCCTGAAGGGTACCTTCTTATCCCTCCACTCGTGGATCGTTCTCTCCCCCCTTAGAATGACTTGTCTTGCTATAGGCCTTTACTCTATCCCCTTTTTTAACGTGCTGCTAAGGGGGGTTTATTTCTGAATTGGGAAAACCTTTTCCCTGGTATTGGCCCTCCAATCCCAGTCTTGTCAACCTCCATATATTTCCCACAAGGGCAGGGTTTTTGTGCACCAACCATTCCTTTTTGCCTAAAATGACTACACAAAAGTCACTTCAAACTGCCAGCCTTAAATTTTTTGAATAAAGGGGAATACACGCTCCATTTATTGGATGTTCAGACAGTTACATTTTTTACCTTTATTGAATGAAACCTGTGCATTAGGCCCAGCAAGCCAGTACGTAAAAAATCTACTGCCAATCATTAGCGGACCGGAGTTCCGCTGTGGCGACCCATAACCGGGAAAAGCCGAAAGACGCAAAATTGAATGAAACCTTTCAGGAAGTCAGACCAATTGTTTAGTTTCTAAAGCCAGGATGGGTCAAATGCTGTCAAAGGTTGCCTTAGTTGGATGGCTAGCTGGCTGGATCTTACAAGTCTATAAGCAGAAAGGCTTGGCTCCATCTAAACCAACTAAAATCACACTTGATCCATTTCTATTCCTACAGTTTTCTTTGCTAGGACCTTGACTGCTGCCATTGTGCTGCTGCCAGGTGGTCTAATGTTCATGCTATCATTTTCTACTGCAGATTGAATTTGCTTGCCAGAAATACAGTGGCTTTAAGTTGTGCCATCCTCTGCAACATCTTTTCCATGAGATCACTGTTAGAAGTAAGTAGATCACTCTTGGAATTAAGTAGCTGGGAATTTTGTCCCACCAGTTGAGAAGTGAATGGAAAAGTACTTGCCATAATAGATTTTTTGTTTTTATGTCCTTCCTTCCTCAGCTTCCCTCACTCCCTCTTGCCCTCTCTTCCCCCTTTCCATCTCTTGGAAAACTTCCTTTACTTTGTCATTTGATGTGACTATGTGGGCTTCTGTTGGTACAGGGTTTTATGTTCTTGAAGCTACAGAGCAGATTTTTTGTCATACGATCTTCAGTTCTGTGTCTACTAATACATGAGCTGATCATTTTTATTCTGTCTTCACCTTATGGGTTTGAATCCGACTTGGCCATTGCAAAAGCTCATGGCAACCAGAAAACACTCAAGCTACTCCTTACCCACAGAGCATCAACTCCAAGTACCTCAGATTTTGTTTGCCACTTGAAATCAAAAGGTGTGGTGCCAGCTTCTCTTGAGCAGCTGTTTGTTTTTTTTTTCCCCCCAAATAATTTTCATTCTAATTTTTCTTTCTATGTCTAATATGTTATAAACCTACTTGACTCTCTATCGTTTTATCATTGGTCTTCTTAACTGCTCTCTCTCGAACTGTTTTACTCCCATGTATTCTCGTTTAGTGTATTTTTTTCTAATATTTACTGTAGTTCTTGAATACCATTGTTGGTGGAAAAAAAAAACGCTTGTTTAGGTTTTTGTAGAGTGCGGTATATTTTGAGGTGTGTGTGTAATCTGATTCAAAACCAAAAATTGCTAAAGATGCGTCTCATCAGAGTGCTTTGGATCTGACACGCAAGGTATCAGACTCGACACCTGGCATTCCCCTTCTCCCAAGAACAGATAATGTTCATAGTGTTACCCTGCTGCAGTCATCACACTTGGAGTTATCCTGCCGTCAGGCGGTCCCGCAGTCGGCCTGAGTTCCAAAGTCTTGGTCCGGCGTCTGTTGCTGTCGCTTCTTCCCTGATGTCAGTGCGCCAGGGTTATGAGGCATCCGACCCCTTTTTCTTCAGTCTTTCTTGCCGCACGGTGCCTGAAGCAGAAGCAGTTTGCAAGTGCCGGTCGGCCGACACCTGAGATTTTCGAATCTAATTTCAGTCCAAAGTCTTCAATAAAGCTAAGTACCCCGTTGGGGAACCTTTTCTTGCCTCAGTCCGATATCAGAAAAAGTCAACAATTGCATTTCTTGGGGGAAGCAAATACCTCATAAGGACTTCCATTCTTATTGTATTCCTTGCCTAGGCCCAGACCACGACGTCACAGGCTGTCTGTTTTGTGCTAGGTTTAATAAACTATCAAACGCCGTTTTAACTTTGCGCAACATTACTTTGGTAGGAAATTTAATTATACCATGCCGTCGGAGCAGCCAACGACCGGCATGCATAAAAAACGCAAGGATAAAGACAGGCAGCCTAGGAACAAGCCAGATTCTGAGGCCTCTGCTGGGCCTGTCGCCAGTTCTCCGGTTTTCAGTGAGGTGCCCTGACGACCACAGAATTGGAACCCCAGACAGCTGCGGATTCTCAAGCGGAGTGTAGTAGGCCATCGCAGCCATCTTCATTAGGCCCTTCCGACACCGGAGCAGGAGGAGATCTCTGTGCAGTAGAAACACCTTTGGTTGCAGAAGGTGTCTTCAGACAGACTACACTCACCATTAAGTCTTATGCTAAGCTTAAAACTCCATTAAAGCTAAAAAAGACTGTTCATTAGTCTACAGTTCAAGGCCCCATGCCTAAGAAACGGATGCTTAAGATGGCTGAAGATTTGATTACCCTAATCAGGGGTTCCCATCCCCCTCCAAATAAAAGACCAAGAAAAGAGGAGGATTATGCTTCCTCTGACCAGGTTTCAATTTCCTCAGATTCTTCTGAGGAACAGGATTACACATTTCCCCCTTATGAAGACTCTGATGCTGAAGACTCTATTCCCTCAGCAGAGCATCTCCCCCTGAAGACTACTCCTTTGGGGAAGCTTTACATACCATGAGGGAACATTTCCACTGGGAAGGCCAGGACTACTCTGATTCTAAGAAAAGGCTCAGAGAGTTCCTTTTGCTACCCAAGCACAGACCACTTGCTATCCCTCCAGTTTTAGACATTGTGGATGATGTTTACTTGGAGTCTAGTCTAAATCCAGACTCTCTACCTCCTGCTCCAGCCAAACCAGACAAGTACTACAGAGTACCTGACTCTCAAATTCCTTTATAAAAGCCCTGTGGCTGACTCAGAAACAATTTCCCAGGGTCCCAAAGGGGCTAAAGCTTCTATGGCTAAAAATCCTGTACCCTCTGAAAGGGATTCCAGAGCCCTAGATAGGGTAAGAAGATATACACCTCAGCTACTCTGGCTATGAGAGCATTAAATTGTCAGTTTCACATGCTGAAATATCGGCAATTCCTAATGTCTCAATTAAAACAAAAAACGAGCACACATTCTGAACAGTCTGAATTCAAGGAAATGCAGGATCTGTTGCATGCAGCTGAACAGGTGGGCAAACCTACTTTACAATGTGGATTTGATTCATTGGAAGCTTCCTGTAGAGCAGCTGTTAGGCTCTGTTATACGTAGACATGCTTGGTTAAAAGAACAAACCCTACCTGATCATGTTAAAGCAAAATTATTGGATGCACCTTTACAGCAGGATGTATTATTTGGTGTCGAAGCAGAACAGGTTTTAAAGAAAATGGAGGATAAGGCAAAGTCTATGCAGACGGTAAAGGATTTTTTTACAGGTACAACCCCCTCGTTTCAGCAGAAATTGGCCAACAAAAAACTGGTCCTTTCCAGCTTCGGACAGGTCACAGACGGGCAAATAGACGCCCAAGGGGCAGAGGTCAGTCACAAGGCCCTTACAAACTTCGCCAATGTGGTACTGCTACCCAGAAAGGAGGAGAAGACAGGCCCCAAGCTAGCAGAAGACAACCACAATGACTCAGTCCTCAAACTACCAAGCAAATCTGTCTTGGCAGCTCCCTTGGGAGGAAAATTAGCACTTTTTGCAGACAACTGGCACATAATCACAAAAGACAAATGGGTCCTAAACATTGTCTCACAAGGATCAGATTCCATTTTCATACCTTGCCAAGGATAATAGGGAATGCCAAACCTGTCACCAAATCAATGGGCAGAGGCACAAAAACAAATTACAGCTCTCATGGACATGAGCCATTCAACAGGTACCTACACAGGAGCAAGGACAAGGATTTTACTCGAGACTTTCTCGTCCCAAGAAAAGACAAAGCATGGAGACCCATTCTGGATCTTTCAATTCGGAACACCTATCTATAAGTACCAAAACTCAAGATGCTAACACTACAGCAGCTTCTTCCCATGCTGGGCAAGAATGCTTGGCTAGTAACGTTGGACCTCAAGGAGGCATACCTGCATGTCCCTATCAGACAAAATTGCAGAAGATACCTCTGCTTCATTGCAGGTTCAATCCATTATCAATTCTCTGCACTGCCCTTTGGCTTATCTACTGCGTCCAGGGTCTTCACAAAATGCCTGGCACCAGTAATTGCATACTGCAGACAGAGGAATTCAAATATACACATACCTGGGCGACTGCCTTATTCAAGCAGAAAGCAAGGACATTCTTTTAAAGCATCTGGCATTTGTCAAACACCTGCTAAGTTGCCTAGGGTACACAGTAAACGAAAAGAAATCAAAACTAGTACCCTCTCAAAACATAATATTCCTGGGTGCCAGCTTGAATACAATGGCCCAGATGGCTTATCTCATGCCAGACAAGCAACAACAGCTGACTCAATACTTCAAAACAATGGCAACAAAGACCCAACTCCCTGCAAGAAAAGTTCTGCAGACCTTGGGATTCATGGCCTCTTGCATACTACTAATACCATTTGCAAAACTGCATATGAGGAAATTACAATGGTACCTGAAAAGCGTATGGACTCAGCACAGCCACAGCTTGGAAACAATGATACCACTCATTCCCTGCCTTCAACAGGAGTTTCTATGGTGGGCACAGGTATGTCACCTCAACAAGGGTCAGCCTTTCACCTTACCCACAGCCAGGCAAACTATGACAACAGATGCATCAGATTATGCCTGGGGAGCACACATGGCAGGACAGTGCATTCAGGGCAAATGGACTACAGATCAAAGGCATCTGCATATCAATCAAAAAGAAAGGCTAGCAGTACAGAATGCCCTAACAGCTTTCAAGGACCTCTTACACCCAGGACAACTAATAATGACAGATGGACAATACCACAGTAATGTGGTACATAAGCAAGTGGGCACACATTCCTACCATTTATGCAGGCAAGCAATGACCTTGTGGAACACAGTACGGTCTTACCAAGTTCAATTACAAGCACAATTCCTGCCAGGAAAGAAAAGCACATCGACCTAAGTAGAAACATCATGGATCCCCACAAGTGGAAACTAAATCCACAAGTATTTGCAATGATAACTCAAAAATGGGGATGCCCAGACATCTGTTTGCCAACCCCCAAAACTACCAACTTCAAAAATTTTGCACAAGGACATTCCATCCACAAGCTTGGAAAGTGGGCGCCCTCTCATTCAGTTGGAAAACATTAACAGTGTATGCCTTTCCTCCACTGCCTCTCCTAGCAAAGGTACTGCTGAAAGTCAGATTAGAGAGGCCACAAATGATACTCATTGCACCAGACTGGCCACGCCAGCACTGGTATCCAATTCTAATGAACATGGCCTACGGCCCACCATGGATTTTACCACGAATTCCTCACCCGCTCACCCAGCGAGAATCAGATTCTACACAGCCAGCTCAAGACTTTAAACCTGCCTGCATGGCAAATTACCTAAACAACCAGCCAACACCTCTATCCAAAGCTGTTATGGATGTCATTCTGGAGGCCAGGAGGCCCAGCACCAGGAAAACCTATTCGGACAAATGGAAAAGATTTTGCGCCTGGAACCAGGCTAAAGGCCAAAATCCCCTTGATCCAAACATTCCTCAGATTCTACAATATTTAACTGAGATGTTGCACAAAGGACTTTCCTTTGGATCTATTAAGATCCACGCCTCAGCAATTTTCAGCTCATTACAACACTTGTTTGTTTCTTTCGGCTTTTCCTGGTTAGGGGTCGCCACAGCGGAACTCCGGTCCGCTAATGATTGGCAGTAGTTTTACGTGCTGGCTTGCCGGACCTAACGCACAACCTTCAACGAAGGAACGCCTGTTCACGCATGTCGCCACACAGAAGACGTTCTAACTGAGAATCGAATGGGCAACGTCTAACTGTGAGGCGACAATGCTACCGCAGCACCACCACCGCAGTATCCTCCTTTATTTTCACATCCACTCCTAAGACAGTACATCAGAGGGGCTAAGAACATAAGACCGCCCAGAAGAGCACCAACACCTACTTGGGATCTCAACTTTGTTTTGGAAAAGCTTACACTGCCGCCCTTTGAACCAGCTTTTTCAGCTGATTTTAAAATTTATTTCCTGGAAAACTGCCCTGCTACTAGCAGTAACTTCAGCTAGGAGTCTCAGAGCTACAGGCACTGATGGCAGTGGAGCCTTTCCTCATTTTTCATCAGGACAGAGTCTCTACGAACTAACCCTTCCTTTATGCCAAAGGTGGTTCCAGTGTAGCCCTAAACCAAACCATTCATTTGCCCACCTTTTTCCCAAATCCCCAGAACAAGGGAGAGACTCCTGCACTCTTTGGACATTCACAGGCAATTACGTTACTACTTGGATAAAACTAAGGCTTTCAGAAAATCTGACCAGCTCTTTGTAGCCTGTGCTGCAGGATCACAAGGAAAAGCCATCTCAGAACAGACCATTTCAAAATGGATAGGACATTGCATACGTTTCTGCTACACGCGTCATGGGAAACCGGTACCTGCTAACATTAGGTCCCACTCCACCAGGGCTACAGCTGCTTAAGCAGCCTTTCTCAGGGGGGTGCCAACCAAGGATATTCTGGAAGTTGCAACTTGGAGTTCAGTGCACACCTTCACCAAACACAATCACTTACCTCTATATTCTAAGACTAGAGCTGGTTTTGCCACTGCAGTTTTGCAGGGCCTACTAGCATCTTCTAACCCTGTTTAACTCCACCACCCATCCTTAGGTTTGGGATTCAACCCAAGTGTGATGACTGCAGCAGGGTAACTCGATGAACATAGTACAGTTTTGTACCTACCATAAATGAGGATGTTAGTGTTCACCCTGCTGCAGTCCAGGTTACCCTCCCTCCATCCCCTCTGAACCAGCTGGACTTATCTATACCATTCTATCCTATACAACCTTTGTGGTATATTTGCTTGTGCCTATCCTATACAACCTTTGTGGTGTATTTGCTTATGCCTGAAGGTATTGTTTTATTTTATATGTATTTTTTTTGGGGGGGGGGGGGTCACTATATATTGCCTACCTATTGGGGGCACCTGACATCTGGGGCAAGAAAAACTGAAGAAAATGGCGTCGGATGCCTCTTAAACCCCTGGCGCACTGATGTCGGGGAAGAAGCGACAGCAACAGACGCCGGACCAAGACTTTGGAACTCAGGCCGACTACGGGACCGCCTGACGGCAGGATAACCCCAAGTGTGATGACTGCAGCAGGGTGAACACTCTAACATCTACATCTATGGTAGGCACAAAACTGTACTTTCTCAGTCAATGGACCCAGTCTTCTCTAGGGCCCATTCTCCTTTAGTAGAAACCCAAATCCCCATCGATAGTTTCCACTCTCTTCCAGGAGCCTTACGGAAGATGTGGAGAAGGTAGACAGATTCTTTCTCTGCGCAGAGCATGTCAAATGTCCTGTCTCTTCCTACCCTTCTGGGTCAAGAAATCCGACTTTCCACTACACCCCCTTTGCAAGTTCCTCCTCCAACTCCCCTCTTGGTCTCTGAGTTTTCAGATCAGAGTCCACGTGGTCTGACAGCATCGGATCCAAGTATTGCTCTATCCTTTGATGCAGAGCTTGCTCTGATCTCTTCTATTCCATTGGATCCAGAGGTCTCTGATCCGGGGCGACCCTGTCAGGTCCGAGTGTTCAACTCCGGAGTTTTCTGAGCCGTCTGTACATTTCAGGGTCTCAACATAGGTTAGTTCTGTTTAGACTTCAGCCTTAGGGGAGTTCCCCTCCGAGGATTGGGCTATGGTCCAAAGGCTTGCTGTTACGGTTCTTGGGTCCTCTTCTCTGCGGGAGTCTGCCTTTGGTGCCATGAAGTGAGCCTTGTCTGCTTCCATGGTAGACTGGCCCATTTCCCTTAGATGCTCAGTCTGCAGGCTTGCCATCTGTTTGGAGTCTCATCTGTGCTTTCCACAGGGACAGCTTCTACTAAAACCCCTGGCTTCCCAGCAGGGTGTTTCCACCTATTCGGATACCTCCTCAGAGCATCACATTGAGGAGGTCCCCAAGGAGAACTTGCAAGAGGAAGCACGTAAACTCCCCTGGGGAGTCACAGAAGATGGACTTTGAAAGGGAAGGGTCCCCACAGTCACCTCCTGAAGATGTTCAGTTTTGGAGACGTCTTGAATCCTGAAACGGAGAGGTGGTTAGAAGTGCAGCAACCCTTTGTCTGAGGAGTCTGTATTCCTGGAGGCATTCAGTACTGCCAAGTCTACCTCCTAGGTGACTCTGACAACTGATAACCTCCTAGATTTGATCTTTTGGCAGGCTTGGAAGGCCTTGGACACCATTGAGCCAACTTCACTGGAGACTGGATAAAATTCTGACAGTACCAAAAATATGGGTAGTTTTGAACAAAAGGGATACTTGTAGAAGCCATGGTGGTGGCCATTAATAAGGAATTCTGCGAAGAAAGTTCCACTGTCTATCCACCAAACAAGGAGTCTGGCGATGGGCAGGTTTGGGGAGCATGTCTTTGCTTCAGTGACCCTTGCCTTATAGTCTCTGAACTATTTGGTGCATTTCACCAGGTTAGAGAGACCCAAGTAAGGAACTCTAATGATGTACAGGCGTCTGTAACTTCTTAGCTGGCTACTCTGCAATCGGTTTCAGATTCTTACATGAGCCCAATTTCAGATGCAGCAGAAGGATCCTCGAGGGCAGCATGTTCCAGCATTTCTTTAAGAAGGCACACCAGGATGCGCTTATGTGATTTTTGCAGAGCCCTTCAAGTAGTCACTGCTTCCGTTGATGGAACGTCTTTGGCCCCAAAGCTAAGGATGCTATCCAGGTGTGAAAAGGACTGAAAAGTCCTTGTGTGTTGTGGGCATATGTTTTTCCACTCCTCAAAGATCCTTCTCCAGGAATCAACGAGGTACTGGAAAAATTGTTCAAAAAGTCCCAGGGTCCTTTCCAAGACATGCACCTGGAGGTGGTTCCCCAAGGGGAAGAGGGGGAACTCCAGTGGTAGATGCTGCCCTCTCAACAGAGGTAGCCTTCAAAATCAAGGGTCCACAGCTGTTTCTTGTTCTTCTTTCCTATACTTTCCTTTTTCTTTTGTCCACCTCTCCTGAATTGGAGGCCTGATTGCCTCCAGAGGGGGACATTTGGGGAGGTTGTTTAGCCAGGCTGCCTGGTGCAGGGATACAGAACCTCTGGAACCACTCTTTCACCTCAAACCTCAAAAATCCCTGATGGTTCCACCCAGTCATAGTGAAACAAGCAGCACTTCAAATTCAAAAGCTGCTAGAAAAATCATCCAAGAGATCCTGCCAGACCAGATAGAATCTGAAACTTATTCAAGATTCTTTAGTGCCAAAAAAACGGACGTCTGATCTCAGCAACTTGAAATCTGATTGCGCCAAGTTTCGGATGGTCATGGTTCAGTCCATTTTCCCATTTCTTGGAAGGGATGATTGAATGTACTTGTTCTATCACATAAAGATGGTCCAGAAGGTACTTGCACTAATGGCTTGGAGCCTGTCATTACCAGTTCAGAATTCTGCCATTTGGTCTCACCACAGCCCCCAGGGTGTTCACCAAATGCATGGCAGTAGTAGCAGCTCACTTGAAACTGCAGTGATTCAGAGTTTCCATATGTAGACTGATTCGTTATTGCCTCAACCAAGTAATATATAGACAAGAAATCATGTTTAGATATGCTCTTATCTGGGAATAACCATGAACTGAAGGAAGTCATTTCGAACCTACTCAAATTGGAGTTTATAGGAGCACTATTCAAGACTGTCAGTGATTGCTTCATTACCTCTTAAAAGTTCAGACCTTAAGAACACAGAGCAGAAAAATAATTGGCAGTACCAAAGTTTCTGCCCATTTGTTTCTTCAGGCTCTAGGGGCAATAACTGCAGAAGTAACTAGTGCCACTAGCCAGGAGGATTCTGCAATGGATGCTAGCCACACAATGGTCTGTACTTAACTTACATCAACCCTGATATTTATAACTCCGGTTTGCAAGAGAGATCTCGAATGTTGGACTTTGAGCAGGTTCTCCAAGGCTGTCCGTTCATTCCCCTCAGCCCAAGGCTGTAGTGACCACAGATTCTTACTGGTTAGGGTGTAGGTGGGACATCACCTGGGGAAGATAGTCCAAGGCACTTATCTCCCGAAAAGGCCAATTTGCATATTAGTGTCCTAGAGTTGAGCATTGCTTTTAGCATTGCAGGCCTATAAAGATGCTCTCCCTTTGGGAATGATTGTAGTTCAGAAAGACATGTCAGTTTGATGTATCAAAATACAAGGAGAGACCAGATCTTATCCCTTGTGTTGAGAAACACTTGCTGTTTTCTCACAACAATGCACGTTGTGATAGCAGGTAAGCTGAGCAGGTGCATTCTTCTACCTCATGAATGGTCTCTCAATAAGAATGTGGCAGAGATGATTTTTCGTCAGTCGGGCCAACCTTGCTGTGATCTTTTCGCTTCTCCCCTAAAGTGGGGGGGGTCACCGAGGGGATGCTCTGCTTCACGATTGGCTCCCTGCCCTGCTTTGCCCACCAATCCTACCAATTTGCATATTTCTGCAGAAAGCTACAAAGTTATTTTTGGCCTGGACAGATTTGGTTGTGCTTCCTTTGGCCTCACTTACTCCACCCACTGGATTCTGGATCATACTCCAGACCTCCTGTCACATTCAACAGGTATGATCCATCCAGACATACCAAACCTCAGGCAAGACGGCCTGACTTCTCCAATTCCATTGATAGCCAGACAACCTGCGCTCTCCTCGCCAGTCCTTCAAGATACTTTATCTTCCCGTAAACCTTTTACACGTAAGCTCTACTCCAGTAAATGAAGACTTGCTTATTGGGCCAGCCAAAATAATGTTGATCCTTTTCTGCTCCTTTGCATAGTGTACTTGAATTTTTAGCCTTACTTTTTATAGGAGCTAGTTCCTCCCACAATGGACCAGTTAGCAGCAATATCAAATTTTCACATAGGATTTGAAGGTGCTTCTGTTGCATTGGCTATGCAAAACCTTTTTGAGCAGTACTGTTTTTCACAGGCCTCCTTTTAGGGACCCTACTCCCCCATGGGACCTTAATCTAGTACTGCAGCACCTTACTCAACTCCTTTGAACCTGCAGCTAAATGTGACCTAGAGTATCTTTCCTGGAAAACAATTTTCGTAACAGCCATTACTTCTGGTAGAAGAATTTCAGAGATTCAGGCTTTGTCTTCGAAACAGCTTAACTTGATCTTTTACAGAGATAGGGTCACTTTATGAACTAATGCTACTGTTCTCCCTAAAGTTAATATTAGCCTCTGAAACTTAACTTGCCTGTGTTCTTCCCCTGGTTTTCTAACAAAGGTGTATAAACATTACATTTATTGGTTGTTCACAGGCAATTGTTTGTACCTGCACAGAACGGAAAATATCAGAAAAACTGACAAGTTTCTCTTTCTGACATAAACTACTCTAGCCAGATGGCTTACAGATTTGTATTGTTTATATAACAAATTGGGCATTACCTTAGAGAAACCATTGCAAGATCATTTCACTAGAGCTATGGCTACTTCATCAATCTTCCAGTCTAGAGCTTCCATGGACAATTGTGCTGCAGCAACTTGGACTACTTCCCATACTTTTGTTACTCATTAAAAATTGGACATGGTCTGTAGGAGCAGAGCATCATTTGGTTCAGTGGTGTTCAGGGATATCATTCCTGGAGCCCACCAGGGGATTTGGGTAGCAGAGGTAGTTGAGGACAGAATGAAAATTGACATCCGATAACTAAGTTGTGTACTTGCATAATGTTCTGTCTGTCAATTTTCATTCAGCTCCCCTCCCACCAACCCCTTGCCTTGAAATCTCCTGGAAGAACAAGTGTTTTAAGTATTTCACTTCATTGGTACATAGAGGAGACTATATCTGGAGCTATCTGTAACTGCAGTAGGTCTTTCTGCTATTATTAGCAAACAAGATCCGAGGTACTTGGGTTTGGTGCATTGTGGGTAAGGGACTAGTTAAGATTTCTTGTTACCATGCGTTTTTGCAACGGCAGAGTTGGATCTGAGGGACCAGATGAGAACCCGCAAGTTGAAGAATGAAAATGGATAACACAGATGGAATGTCGTGGTGAGTATATAACTTTACAGTTTGCTCTTTGAGGTGTTGAAGACCAGCTCGTTCTGAGGTGATATTGGAGGTGGGAAGAGATTATGGGCAAGATGAGACTGAGCTACAGATCCCAGGTATGGAAAAAGTGTTTGAAGTCTGATTTGAGGTCTGATCGAACCCCAGGAGTCTAAGGGTGGAAACGGACAACCTAGATCGAACGTCATAAATATGCAACTTTCATTTTTAAAATACTAAATTCTTTTTTAACTTCAGTTTCAGTTGACCAAAGACATGG
>NC_056733.1:1628463312-1628470812 GCF_019279795.1 Protopterus annectens
CTTTCTAAACCACAGAGTCCACCACTGGCCAATCTGAAGCAATTTATATAGGCACAACCCAGTCTCTTGAGCTGCCGCACACTATAGTCAATACTTTTTGAGACACCCCAGCACTGGCCCAGTAATCAAGGAGCCTCAATCCTCACCACTGGCAACAGCTTAAGGGATGTACACGCACAGTAAAGTCCAGTTTCCCGTAAGAGCACACAGAGATCACAGTCAGTCTGGGGGTGGTTCTCCCACTTTCTCCAGATCCCCAGTAAGACCTCACCACTGGCACAACTGTAGGGTTGAGATCTCAGCTGAGTTGTCAAGCCAAAACCTCCAGTACTCTGTCCAACCAATGCTTCATGTCCCTGCTCAAGTAGCTGACACACACCCAGTTTGAGACTTGATTTACACTCACCTGGGAAAGGCTGCCCCCTTCTGCCCAGAATGTAAGGTAGTTATCACTGCCACCAACCACTTTTATCCGCGCTGGGCCCTTAAAGGGTATCCAATCTTACTGTGTAGTGTTACTAATAATCCAGATGGTAGTTTGACCAACCACCAGGCTATTAGAAGTGGCCTGTACAGTGTCACCAAATACATATGCAGGGACTCTTAAGAGCTTAAATATGTCTCTCAAATATCAGCCACAAAGATAGGTTTAAATATATTTAATAAATAAAAGAACAAGACAATACTCTGAAAACACACTGTTACTTCAGAGTTCAAAATCACAGGAAATATATTAACACAACTTTGCAGGACAGTCTCAAATACAGAAAGCACCTAAACTTTACTATATTCCTAACTAAAAAATTACTGTTCCCTGGTTAATTGCTATTGGCAAGGCAAGTGCAGATGGTGATGAGTGAATGTTCTTCGTAGCTTCAATCTTAGTAAAAGTAACTACCCTGCATTATGTAAATAGTGCGTAATATACATAGGAAGAAGACATTTACAAATATCTACTTGCATAGTAAAAGTAACCATCTTACATTAAGAAAAACATTCCAAAAGGTAAGTTCATTCGTGCGAGCAGGATGACTAGTGAAGATAGGACGTTTAAGCAGAAATTAGAATTTATTTCGTAGAGGTTATGAAAAAAGTGTTTAGATGAAATTGCACAGGAAATAAGTTTTAGGAGACAAGATTTATGTCCCCCAGTACTTTAACATGGTTTCATCAAAAATGCTGACAACAGCAGCTTAGGAAGCACTACTGATAACTGGAAGCTGTCTTTTAATCTGGACATGACAGCAAATATTTATTAATACTATAATTCAGATGAATTTGAGAATTTTGGAAGGTAATAACTAACTATAGAAGGTAGTGGGCCCAATTTTGTATATAAAAAACAGGCATAGCTTAACCTTATTACAATGGGAAAATACAAAATGTATTCCCACTAGTTTAAATACTGACAAAACAAAGGACATGTTTAAATGTGGCACCTTTAGATGGTGCTGGTATATATTAGAAGGGCCAAACACTTGCCTAAAAGTTTGAAGGTACCAGGACATTTTACATGTAAAAGTAAATGAATAGTATAAATCAGTGTTTGCAATGGATGTTCAGCATTTTACGTTGGAATGACAACCAGAACTCTGTAAGAGAGAATCTGAGAAAATCAGTATGCCATTAGGAAATGTGACATTAATAATGCTTTATATAAGCATTCCATAGAATATACCAGTTATAACAAGTTTGTTTAGACTTGCTAGGAGGTGATTTCAAAAATTGTATTGAACAGAGAGACGTATTGGCAAATTGACCTAAATGCTGATAAAAAAAGAAAAACTGCTTAAACAAAAATGCAAACATAAAATGTTTTTAAAAGACCGAAGGCTGTGTTTAAACAAATGTGTATTTTGCTTTTATTATGAATTGAATGATTGGTAAATGTGTTTAATTTAATATAAAGGGATACAAGAAGGGTTTTTTCTGTGGTTTTTCATTTGTTTTGAAGAAGTGTTGTTGACGAAAGTGTTGAAGTAAAGGGTTGTATGCTCAATTTGAAGTTTTTATTTTGTCTTTGGTGTCTTGCTGCTTCATTCTATTGGGCCAGTATTCATTTTTTTGGTTCTTATTTATACTGGTACACTTTTTTTTTTCTCATTTCAACGCTTCATACAAGTTCAGTGACTGCCTTCTTCTAAAAGTCATTCTCCCACCAAACCATTTTTCTGCTTGAATTGTTCCAAAAATTTCCATTCTTTAAACAAACATCTTTATTAAAGTATTACTTATATAAATTTGTAATTGTTTATGCCATAAGTGAAAGCAAACCAAACTGACTGTACTTTTAGTTGCAAACAGTATATATCACTTATTTATCCAGTTATTTTCACATTACATACTGCATTCAAACCCTGCCTTCTTTTAAATCTCATTCCTCCTACAAAATATTCTGCATGTGGTGTTACACAAGTCCCTTTTTTCTATGTAACTTGCTCCTACCCTTTTCTAAAGATCCCATTTCCAGTTATGTTACTGTATTCACTACTTGTGATACAGTTAGTTTAGGCTTTGATTTCCATTTTCTAGTAATTGCTTTTGTCAGCCACTTCAGACTCAAGTCTTAAGTGTAGGCAAGTCCGATTCTGTATCATACCTCAAAGAACGTAATTTTCTTGGTTACACCAATTTCCTCAAGTATTTTGTTAGATTCTCCAAAAATAAGTTCCCAGTTACCTCTTTCCCATCATACCTCCAACATTTGCTCTCTACCTGAGGAAAAATTATTTGGAGTTTTACTTGTGGTTATAAAATACCTATGCAAACACTTCCAAGCAAAGCTACTAAATGTTCTAGACTTTGCTGTATGTTTGGGAGTCACACACATTTCAGGTTCTTTGTGAATTGTCTATCCAGTCTCTTCCCAAGTCTTTATAATCTCATGTGATTCTTAGTTATGATAAAGTATTTTATATGTGCTCTACTAATTATCCCTTTAAAGGGGCACTATCTCGTTTCTAAAATCAGTTGCTTGCTAGAGACTTTGTTTACATTTTAGTGCAGTGTAAGTCACATGTTCACACAGAGGCAGGGTTTTCAGAGAAGCTTATTAGCGTACTGATACTGCAGGTCAGATTTAACAAACTTCAGTGGGGGGAGGGAGAATTTACAGCATGTCCTTTTGTATTTTCCTTCCCCCACCCATAGGCTATTAGATTAGTTGAGTGATTTTGCATCAGCCAGAAATGCTTTCTAGTTGCACACACTCGCACTCAGATCTGTAGCCTTTGCAGCAGTGAAATGACATTTTCAGTATGTGCTTGCTTTTTTCTAAAACTGATTATCCCAGCCTAAGCAATTGTATATTTTTTTGTTGGTTTTTGTTTCATGCTTGCTGTTACATGCTTTTTCCCCCTTCACTAATACTTATTTTTCATATTGTCAGCAATAGTGTTGCTTATTAGTGCATGTACTCATGCAGACATACATTTATAAGACAGTTTCCCTCATTTCACAGGACAGCATTGCTTTGGACAGTTGCATCTTGGAAACAAACCCACTGAGTTGCAAATGTCCTAATATTCTAGAAGAATAAAATCTTACAATGTTTCAATAAAAATACATGTCAACTTTGAAATTGAATCTTGTTACTGAACTAAAAGTATTTTCCCGTTAGTTGATACCCTTGAGGAATCACAAAGTAACTGCCTGTATAATACTGATTCCCTCCAACTGAATTTATTTTCTTTTTTCTTCCCTGCACTGTGGTAAAATGTTTGGATCTTTCACTCGTTTCCTGAATATTTGACTGCAAGAGAGTTACACTGGTTAACACTTGAAAGTTGAGGCAAATGTAGTCTCTGCATTTCCGTATATGTTCCTATCTGTGTGCATAAGTGTGCATGCAAAATGTAATCTAAGTTTATATTCAAGTGGCAGTAAAACCACAGTCTTGTAATGTCTAACTGACCGGCTTGCAATTCTAGGCATTCTTGAATGTTTGTCAAATTTGTATGTGCTGGATATGTGATAATGAGTGTATTTTATTAAAACTTTGTATGTAGTGCACATAATGGTTTTAGTGGTATACTTCACTGTTAATATTAGAATTCTCATAGCTTTTCTCAAACCTGCCTCTTTTGTGACTCAGATGGCTGTGTTTTTTTCAAATCTTTATTTTATTTTTATTTCATTAACAATATTTTGATGTACAATTGCAAAGAAATGGCTGTGTTGATGCGACCACTTCCCCCCAAATGGAAACAGCTAATTTAAATAAATAAATGCATGTGTCGTGTCATTAGGTGTTTATCATATGTATTGCTTTGGTTGTTTAAAATGTATTCTCTATATAGGTTTGTCTTTATAGATCCAAGTATATTTGTATGTCTACACAAACACACAGTGCACATATATATGTGTGTGTGTGTGTACACACATATATAGTGGCTATATACATATACACATGCACATTCTCATACACTGGCATGCAGCAGGTATTTTGACTAAGGTGACAGTATAACTTGCCTAACAGCATTTGTGTCACTGACCCTTTATTGCTAGTTTTACAACTAAGAGTTTTTTTCCATTTGTCATATGCCACTTGACAAGAGTATTAAAAGCGTGACTCAGACTACAGAAACTACAGACCCATAAGCTTAACCAGCCTTATCTGTAAGGCCATGGAACGAATCATCATGGACCCAATGAATAAGCACATAGGTAATCTCCAAACCCTTGATCCAACAGTTTGGTTTTGTCAAAGACAGGTCATGCCTGTTAAACCTGATAGACTTCTTCAAAAACATCACCAGCACCATAAATGAAGGCAAATCTGTGCATACAACCTATGTTGAATTAGCAAAGGCCTTCGACACAGTCCCACATTCAGGCATCATTGATAAACTCTCCCAGTTAAATATCAACCCTTAGTTGTCAGGTGGGTTGCTAACTGGCTCACTGACAGATCACATTCAAAGTTGGGGACTTTACCTCAACCAGCAGACCCTTTAGCAGTGGTGTTCCACAGGGATCAGTGCTGGACCCCCTATTGTTTGGAATATACTTCTCTGAAGTTCAGGCCTGAACAGAGGGGCTGTGGCTGACTAAGTTTGCTGATGACTGCAAATGAGGTGCAATCATTGAATCTCCAAACAATGTCAATATACTTCAAGAGGGACTTACACAGTAACCCGATGGATAGTCAAATGGCTCATTGATAGGACACATGAAATTGGGGGGGGGGGTTCCACCTCCACCAATAGGCTAGGCCTGTTACTAGTATTGTTCCACAGGACTCGGCACTTGTACCACTCCTGTTTGGAATACACTTCTTTGAAGTCACAGCAAATATGGAGGGTCTTTGGGTGACCAAATCTGCAGATGATTGAAGTTGGGTGCAATGACTGATTCCTCCAAAGATGTAGATACCCTTGAGGAGGGTCTGAGAGCAAAGTAACTGGTGCCAGAAATATGGCCTAATACTCAATGCCAAAAAATGCATATTTATACCCTTTAGGAAGAAGACCACCCCTGCAAATTGCAACATTGATAACACTCGCCTAAGAGTAGACCCAGTGGTAATGGACTTGATAACTCAGGTTGACAGTAACCTGAACTTTGATCACTATGTGTCCATGGTGGTGAGAAAACCTATGTGGGGCAAGTTATAAGTTATGGCATGGCGTCCAGATCTAAGGAGATCATAATCCCACTAAGCTTAGCCCTCTTTAAACAAATATTCGAGTACACCATTTGCAACAACTATAGTGGCTACAGAGATTCCTCATTAATAGAATACAGGGTGTAAATAACATGTCCTATGTGGATCACCTCAAACCCTTGTCCCTGTACTCAGTATCCTACAGACTACTGAGGGGCAATCTATACCTAGCCTACAAGGCCTTCTCAGATCCAGCCCTGATGACTATGCCAAACATTCACAAAACAAACAGCACAACAATTACCCAATCTAAGGATCTAAACCTCGTTTGTGACATAAGCAAAATATGTTGGAGGAACAGGTGTGTGCTTGAGAGATTACCCATTTTCTGGAAAGGACTCCCCATTTATGTGAAACAGAGCTCTTCTTTAAGCCTTTTCAAATAACATTTGGACCAATGTATGGGAAATCATAAATTCACCCATGCGTATCACCTGTGGCCTTTATGGACAGCAGCAGCTTACAAATGTTCTAAGGCACAGGCATACAACAAAGCCTTTCTAGTCCTTGGGCTTAAAAAGGCTTTAGGGCCATTAGACTGGTAACCTGCAATGAGCATTTCTTCTAGTGATTTGCAAATACATGAAATTGCTTTCCTTACAAATTTGTGTAACAAGAATACGTTGGAATCCAAAAATACATATAATAACCAAAATCAGCTATAGTAGAATGTAGGAAAAGGCAGGACATCGGTTAGCAATGAACTTCTATTTAAATAAACTATACATTAATGGGTATGACACTGATGTATACAATGCATTTTATATAGCATTTGTCAAGGACAGAAGTAGGTTAAAAAATAAAAAAGACAACTGGGTACACAAGTTCCAGGATAAAAAAAGTGCCCGATCCTCAAATGTGCACTGGTTCCAGGACTGGAAAAACTGACAGTGTAGAATCTTCATGACACAGAAACATTCCAAAAATGGGGTTAGGCCTGATTCAGGGAGAGGATGACCTTGCCCCATTGTAGAAGGAAGTAGTAGTCCACAAGAACTGATGGGCCAAAAAAGAGCCCTAAAGATGATCGAGTGGACTACTGAGGATAAGAAAGAAATTACATATTGTTACTATTATGCAAGAAGCTCAGAATTTCCAGATAGAAGATATTTAAAAAGATTGAGAGAAATCAGAGGAAAGAAATATATGTGGACAAGGAAAAACTGTCAAAACCTTCAAATGCATTTTTGTGTTCATTAGTACAACAGATCTATGAAAAACATTATATAGACAAAAAACATTGGGCTATTTGGAAGAAGTAACCAAGGAAGTGCAAAAATTTGCTGCAGTATTTATGTAAAGGACAAAGCCAAAGTAATCAAAGCCAGAAAACATCTCCAAATCTAGGAAACAGAATGGTTTGCACCCAGCTATTAGTGGGAGGTGATTGCCTGTAAGAATGTGAATGTAGCAGCAGCATCATTCACATGGGAATGTTCCGGAGTCCTCATATGCGCTGGGACTGGTTCCTTGTTTTTTTTATTCCAGCATTGCCTTGAGTGAATTTGATTTTTTATAGCAGAAGGCAGGAGCATCTCCAAGAGCATTTTTGAGCTCTGGGATGCTGTGGATGATACCCCAATGTTTGCAGAGTATTTCTCTCATTGCTGTAGCATCACGGGAGATGGGCAAAGGGAACTTGGTGTGGTGGTTGTGGTCAGGGTTCGGTCTATTGGTGAACCTGTGTATAGGTATGGGCAGGTGCCAGCTATGTCTGTACAGGACTACCTCTTGCACGGTCTTGGTGATGAGGTTGGGTGGGTAATGTTTCTCAAGGAAAAAGTTTATTAGCAGATCGCATTGTGAGGTCATTGCTAATGATGTGGCTGAGCCTC
>NC_056733.1:1628478312-1628481057 GCF_019279795.1 Protopterus annectens
AAGTGAAAGAACAGCTATTGGTTGGGTCACCTAAAAACAGTATTTATATCTGTTAACCAAAGATTCACTACAAGCATGCTACCACAAGCCACCTGGGCACCAATAGTCTTGGACATGGGTCCCTTTACGGAACTACTATCGGAATATTTGACTCTATATTTAAAAAACCAAGTATTGAGTCAAATTAGAGCTAGGATTCAGACACCACCCAATTTCTGGATATTATCAATAATTCCCAACTTCAATCTTCATTGGTTATTATGTACCCTGGACATTACCTCTTTTATACCAACATTCCTCATTGGAAGGGTTCTACAAGCCGTTGGATTATTGGTTGGCTAGATCAGGGTTTTATATCCATCTGGATTTAATACCTTTCTTGTACATGCCTTACAGAATATGTGCTGTCCAGCAATGTTTTCTATTTTCAGAATCTTTGCTATTGGTGGTGGTAAGCAGGGAGACTGCTATGGGTGCATCTTTTGCACCCATATATGCAGATTCAGCCGTTTATGTTGTATACATTGAAGAGATTATGATTTATGATGTCACACATAATATATATATGTGTGAGATGGATATTTACGTCGGTATTTGATGGACATCGAAAGTTGGTTGGTGTGGAAAGCTGATGAACAATATTCATGGAATCTCTTGAATACCTGAATAATAAACATAAGTGGGGGATCGAATTAAATTGACTTATCATAATTAAGGATAGTATTTCGATGTGGTGAAATCTACTAGAAACTGGTGGATAACACTCATCCTCCTCCAGGATGTTTAGGAAATTCCCTGAATTTAACTGCTAACATTACATGCTACCAGCTTCCACCCACAACATGTCATCCAAAATATACCAAAAATCCCAGTTTCTTAGAGCCAGGAGAATTTTGCTCCAGCCACCAATCCTTCATTGATGCCCAAGATGATCTGACTTGTAGATTTATTAAGAGGGGTTATTGTCCAGGGTTCGATACATGTTGCCAAAGATCTGCATGTCCAGCTTAAAATAGGGAAGATCTATTAACATACAAAGATAAGAGCAATTGTCAGTAAAGTTGCAACCCTTTACGCTTGGTAACCACATACGGATCGTAACACACACAAGGTTTAAAAACATCATACAGAGACATTGGAACATTCTTAAAGCTGATTCAAAACTTTGTTCTATGTTGCCAGATCATTGTTCTTTTTTCATTTAAAAGGGACAAACCATTGGTTCTGGAAAATTGAGTCATTATTACAAGAGAGTGGGTGCAGATTTTTCTGGAACCAACCTTCAGCGGTCTATTTTAGGGAAACCCATTGTTGGATGTATTCCCTGTGGGCATTGTTCATTTTTGTATTCGTATTTCACGTGACTTATGAATTCACCAGTAAAATACTTCACAAGTTTTTGATAAGTAAAGTTTTAATAATTGCGGGTAATACTGAGGGCTTTCATCTATTTGGTGACCTGCACTTGTTCTGCTTTCTTATGTTGGAAAAGATTCTAGCTTTCCGTTTGTGAAATTTGTGAGCATTTGAGTGACATCAAAAAGAAACGTACTAAGCAATGTTTTTCTTTATATAAACATTGTTTGCAACATGTATCTGCTTCATACAAATTTGTGGTTATTGGATTGTAATTAGGGGGAAATGTAATGACAAACAGTTCTGGCATGGGAATTACTTAGCTCCAAAGAGAAAAATGATTATTAAACTTGAGCTCTGTTTGCACCTGGTCTTAATGACCAATTGTGAATTTTGTGTTTGGATTGGACCATGGGTTGAACCCTCAATCCATATATATATGTGTGTACTGTGATACTCGTTTTTCCATTTTTTGTATTTCGACTGAAGAAGGCCTGTGTGAGGAGCCGAAACCGGTTTGAGCATTATTGGAATTTATTGCTTTTTTGTTTAAAGCTTTTTCTGCTATTGACATCCATTATAGCAGTATTTTAGGAGGGGAGGTTTTCTTCCCTCTGGTTAATAAACACTTTTTTGATATGGTTATTACCAACACTTGCTGGCTTTTTTGTTGACTGCTGTTTTTTTTTTTTTTTTTGTTGACTGCTGTTCATTCATTTTTGCCGTGCAAGGGTTCCACGTGCACCTGCTACTTTGCTGGATGATTGGGTACTCCCCATCAAATACCATGTATCATTTCTCTTCAGCTATCACTAAAGAACAGGTCCTCACCACACTTTCTACATTTAAAAACACTGCATCAGTGGACCCTGAGAATATCCATGGATGCCTGCCTCCTAAACCGCTTCAAACATGACCTGTCAGGCCCACTAGAATCTCTGTTCAACCACAGCCTCCAAATAGCCTTGTCCCTAGGGAATTAAAGACTGCAGCTGTCACCCTACTACACAAAGGTGGACCATCAGCTGATCCAGAGCAGTACAGACCCGTAAGTTTGTCTAATCTTACATGTTAAGTCATGGAAATAATTATCACGGACCTGATTGTCACAGGAAATATTACATAAGGTTTATTTTGCTCTCAGATGCAGTTTGTACTGTTTCACTGCAAAACTGTTACATTATATCAAAAATAGCTATCTATGCCTACATATATCATTAGTTATGAAACAGTCAAATAAATAAAACCATGACTTCACATGGAATCCATTTATCTGCTTGCTTATTTATTTATTTTGTATAATAAATGAAAACTACACCCCCACATGGAATATGTGTGTCTGTTTACTTATTTATGTATGCATGTATACACAGTGATACCTTTCAAGTT
>NC_056733.1:1628481557-1628496557 GCF_019279795.1 Protopterus annectens
ATACCACTAAAACCATTATGTGCACTACATACAAAGTTTTAATAAAATACACTCATTATCACATATCCAGCACGTACAAATTTGACAAACATTCAAGAATGCCTAGAATTGCAAGCCGGTCAGTTAGACGTTACAAGACTGTGGTTTTACTGCCACTTGAATATAAACTTAGATTACATTTTGCATGCACACTTATGCACACAGATAGGAACATAAACGGAAATGCAGAGACTACATTTGCCTCAACTTTCAAGTGTTAACCAGTGTAACTCTCTTGCAGTCAAATATTCAGGAAACGGGTGAAAGATCCAAACATTTTACCACAGTGCAGGGAAGAAAAAAGAAAATAAATTCAGTTGGAGGGAATCAGTATTATACAGGCAGTTACTTTGTGATTCCTCAAGGGTGTCAACTAACGGGAAAATACTTGTAGTTCAGTAACAAGATTCAATTTCAAAGTTGACATGTATGTTTATTGAAACATTGTAAGATTTTATTCTTCTAGAATATTAGGACATTTGCAACTCAGTGGGTTTGTTTCCAAAATGCAACTGTCCAAAGCAATGCTGTCCTGTGAAATGAGGGAAACTGCCTTATAAATGTATGTGTGCATGAGTACATGTACTAATAAGCAACACTATTGCTGACAATATGAAAAATAAGTATTAGTGAAAGGGGAAAAGCATGTAACAGCAAGCATGAAACAAAAACAAACAAAAAAATATACAATTGCTTAGGCTGGGATAATCAGTTTTAGAAAAAACAAGCACATACTGAAAATGTCACTTCACTGCTGCAAAGGCTACAGATCTGAGTGTGAGTGTGTGTGACTAGAAAGCATTTCTGGCTGATGCAAAATCAGTCACTCAACTAATCTAATAGCCTATGGGTGGGGGAAGGAAAATACAAAAGGACATGCTGTAAATTCTCCCTCCCCCACCGAAGTTTGTGAAATCTGACCTGCAGTATCAGTATGCTAATAAGCTTCTCTGAAAACCCTGCCTCTGTGTGAACATGTGACTTACACTGCACTAAAATGTAAACAAAGTATGTAGCAAGCAACTGATTTTAGAAACTAGATAGTGCCCCTTTAAAATAGAGTTATGGTACCCTCATCATAGCAACTAGAAGTCCTTTGTCAATATACAGAGGTCGTCAAGGTCCCAGCAAATGCAAAGAATGAGCTAAACAAGTCACTGTGGTGGGAAAAAAAATCAACCGAAAGATCACAAGTGCTAATTCTATATTGTGCATAATCCATCACAGAGATGAGAGACACTTATGACAACACCATTACCAAGAGGTCCACAGTAAAAGATTGGTCTTTGTTATAACACTGAAAATTAATTTTACTGACACTCATATAGTTGAACTCATTTCACTGAAAACTCATTTCATTGAAAACTTTCCCCACAAGAAATATATCCTAAAGACGTCACGGGGCACCAAGCTGATTGCACAGTCTTAGAGAATAGGGAAAAATACTATACTCAGTGATTCAGTGCTAGAGAGCAAGCACAGGCATCTACAGATTTGGGGAAACATCATGACGCTAACCATTGCAATTCACACATACTTTGCTAGACTCACTTCCTTAATTTTTCCTATGGTAAGAAATGACATCATTGCATACCTTCTACAGACACACTTTTCTGTGAAATGAGTTTTCAGTGAAATGTATTTGATCATTTGGACTTTAGTAAAATGAGTTTTCAGTGTTATGGTAGGGGCTTATGGGGGTTTAAAGACAAAAACTACCTCATTGTAGACTTGTATTCTTGTGTAATAAAAATAATTAATCTACCAACCAGAACTAGTCGATAAATAAGAGTCTGATTCAAAAATATGATCTCAAGGTGTTTTCTACCTATTAAATTAACAGACAATGGTACGCAGGTTAAGTCCAGTGAGTTTTAAC
This sequence comes from Protopterus annectens, assembly GCF_019279795.1. NCBI lineage: Eukaryota > Metazoa > Chordata > Ceratodontiformes > Protopteridae > Protopterus > Protopterus annectens. Next base: position 1,628,483,476 of record NC_056733.1, read on the forward strand.
AAGTTTGTTACTGACTATGGTTTTATCCACATTGCATCAAGTCTTTACTATCCAGTGTCAAATGGAGAAGCTAAGAGAGCAAAATAAACTGCCAAAAATACACTAAGAAAAGCAAATCCATATAATTGTGCAACTCCACACAATGCCAGAGAAGGAAGTCCTTCATGGCTTGCACTTAGAAGACAAATACGAAATGGCATACTAATGACAGAATAAGAACTTAAGCCCAGAGTTATTCCATATAATATAGTCAAAAACTGATGAAAAATCCAAAGTTCCATACAAAAAAATATAGCTAATGTAATTCTGTGCATCCACTACCTGTCCTTCAACCAGACCAAGCTGTCCACTTATAAAGGGGGAGAAAAAAGTGGAAACAACAGGTGTTACCGTGCATAAAAATACTTAACCATGATCTTAGATGCTGCAAACAAAAATAGTACTATATGTTCTATAAACAGACAACATACCCAATTGTTTCTGTGTCTCAACTCAGAGTTCCAGAGAACTAATCAAAGCACATGAGCCAAGTGTAACCTGATCAATGTCTTGAAACTCTGCACCTGTATTGATAAAAGAGCTACCTCAACCATACCTCTCAACCTCTTAGAGCAAGAAATCTGTACAAAGACATAAGTAATGAGGGGACAAATGCCCAAAAATAGGGACAATTTTTAAACATTGCTCTTACAAACTTAGAAAATTGAGAGAATAACAGGCTTAGCTGTAGCATGAATTTTCTGAAGGGTATGAAGTCTGAAACTCAAATGTTTGTCATAGGTTAGTACTAAGCTAACTGCCCTTGTGAGCCATTTTAAGCCTAGCCAATTACCCCTCATGAGACTCTAACCCTGTACTTTGTGTTTGGAAGGCAAACACCTTAACCATTAAACCACCCTCCCAACTCATTATTTTTTGTCTTCAGTCTTTAATGACTTGTCAAAAATTTGCCAGAAAACCAGAATGTTATGAAAAATGGACCAAAAATATGAGGCAAAAATATGGACATTCTGCAAAAATCTGTACAGTTGAGAGGTATTCTTTAACCAAGTATCTGAAACAAAGTGGGAGGTTCAAATTTCTGTCTTCACACTGACAGTCTGCATGCAGTCAACATACTGTGATGCAACAGACTGTGACTTTCTCTGTTTTTTTAGTGATTGTGAGCATTCTAATACGTGCCTCGGACTGCTCCTTCTCCTGGTCCTCAATCCATTCCCAATTCTAGTCCAAGTGGTCATCGAATAACAAAGAGTGGTCAGCAGATTTATATAGCAAAGCCTTCTAACTATGTATCAGAGTCATTGGGACAGTTAAGTAATTGCTAATAATGGATTTCCATATGCTTTGTAAATAATTACATTTGCTGTACGTAATAACCACATGCTTTTGAAGGATCAATTCAGAGTGTTGCCAGTATGAAGAACTGGTTGTGCATCACTGTATTTCAGAAATTCACCAAATGAGATTTTTCTGTTGGGGTGGGGGGTGTAATAAGTGGAATGAGGCTGCTAAAATGTTTGTATAAATGTTGCATGTATAATGTAATTATCACTATTTTAAGATGAGTGTATAGTATTGTCTTTTTAAGAATTTTCAACATTGCTTAGTTTCAGCTGCAATGTTGTTTTAAATTAAAGTTATATGTTTGATTAATGTTATACTCTGGCATTTCTAACTCAGTTAATGAATATTACTGAGTAACTAATGATAACGTGCTCTAATAGAGAGGGATTTGCAAATCAAAACTGTGGAGATTTTTGGATTTGCCTGTAGAGTACTAGAAACTGTGGATTTACCTAGAGTATCAAGAGTTTACCTGTGGATTTTTTAAACAAATCTTACTGTGGTATACTTGGAGGTTATAGGCAGCTTATTCTGAGATGCAGTATCAAGAAAAGCAACTACATGTACTGTTATTTTTTTCTGAGAAACTTTAAGTGCTAATCTGAACATTAAGTAGCCTAAATTGTGTATTTTTGTTTTTCAGAAAATAACTGAAATGATATATCCATCCTCAACACCTTTTTCCCATTTTTGTACATCGGGTTGGGGTGTTACTTCAACAGTGACAAACATCTGCAGCCAAGGTTTACACCACCAGATGGCTAGCCCTGCCACAGTAGTTCTTCCACACCATGCACCCACACGTATGACCAATTTAGAGTATCCAATCCACCTACTGTATGTGTTTGTAATATGAAAAGAAACTGGAACACTTAGAGGGAACCCACACAAACACAGGGAGGACACTCAGAATCTGCACAGAAGGCACCCCAGCTGAGAATTGAACCAGGGAGCCTCTTTCTATGAAGTAATAACATTATCTACTGTGCCACTGTTTTCCCCTAGATGCATCAGTAAGGTAGGGGTGCACATGTGTTTGTGTGTATGTCTGTGTGAGTGTGTGTGTGTGTGTGTGTGTGTGTGTGTGTGTGTGTGTGTGTGTGTGTGTGTGTGTGTGTGGGTGTGGAGTGTGTGTGGTGTGTGTGTGTGTGTGTGTGTGTGTAAGTATGTGTGCGTGTGCATGTGTGTCTGTGTGCGTGTGTGTGTGTGTGTGCGTGTGTGTGTGTGTGCGTGTGTGTGTGTGTGTGTGTAGGTGCATGTGTGCATGTGTGTGTCTGTGTGTGTGTGTGTGCGTGCGTGTGTGCGCACGCACTGTGGGAAAATCACAGTTTTTGGAGTTGTGAATTACAGGATGATGGGCTTGTCACTGCTTTGTCTTAGCACTGCAAACACTGAGAACATAACACCAATTATCCAGACTTTGTTTACCAGCATTCATCTTGCAGTCTGTAAAATGCATCATACCTCTCAACCTTTTACAGCAAGAAATCTGGACAAAGCCATAAATAAAAGTGGGATAAAGGACGAAAAATAGGGACACTTTTTTTAAATATTGCTCTTACAAACTTAAAAAAGTTGATAGAATAACAGGTTTTGCATTAACATGAATTTTTCTGAAGGGTATGAAGTCTGAAACTCACTCCTGTCATTATTTTCTAACTTCACTCTCTAATGAGTTGCCACTAATTTGCCTGAAAAACCATAGTTTTATGAAAAACTGACCAAAAATATGAGGCAGAAATCTGGACATCTTGTGAAAATCTATACATTGAGAGGTATTCCTGATACAAGACTAACACCAGTACTGTGCCTTTAAATTAAGGCGGTCCCAATAGTAACTTTTGTTCCTGGTATATGAAACAGAAAGTCAAGTCTGAATCTGAATTATTTTGCAATGGCATCCAGCAAACAAGCTAAAGATTATATGGAGGAATTCATTTGCCCAGTGTGTCTTGATTTGTTAAATGTTCCTGTAATGCTAGAGTGTGGCCATAACTTCTGCAAGACTTGTATTGACCAAGTCTGGGACAGCGCAAAACAACATTCCTGTCCTGAGTGCAGAGAGATGTGCCCAGATAGAAAGTATATAGTGAACCGTTTGCTAGCAAATGTAATTCAAAAAGGGCAAACAGAGAGGCTGAAAGCAGAGAGACAAGGCCCTGAGAATAAAGTCAGTTACAAGCTCTGTGAAGAACATGAAAAAAGTCTGAAGTTGCTCTGTGAAGATGATGATACTTTGGTTTGTATACAATGTGTTCCAAAGCATAGAGGCCATAACTTCATGTCTATGCAGGAAGCAGTCAGCATTTATAAGGTAAGTATTCTCCTTATTTGTTAATTCAGACATTTTAGCAATATTTTCTTAATATAATTCTAGCATTATAGACTTCTGCTCTGTGACTTTCATGTTAAACTTCTGAGTGATTTAACTCAGAGACTTAAAACTTGGCAGCAAAGTTACGAACTAACCATAGATTGCTGATTGTGAATGACAATAGTCATTTTGCTTTTTATGTATATCTCTCCACTGACAAGAGACCAGCATTTTATATTATGTACATTACATATACTTTTACACTAAAACAAGTAAATATTATTTTTTCAATTGCATAAATAAGCATATAATGTATGTATAGAAAAATGCTTTCACCCTCCTTGCATGTTTTCTACTGAGATCCCAAACTGCTGTAACTAAGACCTCTGTCCCAAGTCCTGTTCTTTTCTTCTTCTTCTGGAGATTGATTGGACACATAGTACAGGTTTTCTCGTGAAACGTCTTTATTCTAGTAACTACTGTTTCTGAAGCTGTCTGCTGAAATAGCTAGGTTGTTTTTTATAACAAATTATGCCCTGGTGTGACTGGCAAAAGAACAAAAAGGTTATTGGTGGGTGGTGACAACTTCAATCAAGTATAGATATATAAAAATGTTACTTTCTGGGTGAGAACAGTACGATAAAGTGATTCATCACTTGTTCTTATCTCAGATTAACGAGGTGGTAGTAGCAGCAGCAACAAAAAAGCTTTTATTGAAAGTGAACTTAATGCTTACAGAGAAATAAATTGTTGAGGGGTGATCAACTTTTTTATTTGTGGTTTAAGAGCTGTACTTTGTATAAGTGATGTGCCCTATTAGCAGCTCCTGTAGAGCACTTGCTGGATGGCTTAGTTATTTTACAGTGTTAGCATTTCTTAGAGACCGTATATATATATATATATATATATATATATATATCTATATATATATATATATATATATATATCTATATATATATATATCTATATATATATATATATATATATATATATATATATATATATGAATCGAATCCATAAAACTGGGACACACTTTAAAAAAGCGCTTTTATCGAAAAAGCGCTTTCGTTAAAGCGTGTGACAGAAAGAAAAAACACTACATTTACATTTTAGCAGGGGGGCTTTGCCCCCCTGCACATCCCCCTACTTTAATATTCTCCCTCCATGTCTGCACACTAGAGTGGAGAAAAGATAAATTTCCCTTACCCGCACCATAGTACAGCCTCGACAATAGTCATACGTACACAAAAGTGCTTCTTCGGTGAAAAGCACTTTCGTGTAAGTATGCCCGGCTGTTTGGATTTCGGTTGTTTGCTCAGTCGTGTATGTATATATATATATATATATATATATATATATATATATGGTTTCCTATGTAATCGTCGAATTGCCATTACGTCGAGTCTGAGAACATCGAGACTACTACATAGAAATTTGAAAACATAGAAAATCAAAACCGTCAGATTTCAAAACATCGAAATGAAAAACAAACACGTCCATTAAGTCTGTATAGGTACGTATGGTAAATTAAAAATAATGTCCGTTAATCGTTTGACCCTGCACTGTGTATTCGTCGGACTCTTCTCACTTGTTGTAATAATGCTTTACGACTAGGTAGACTTGTAATGCTATTTAAACTAGTAGTAGCCATAACATCATCTACTATTAAACATGGTGTATCACGGGACATTAGAGCCTTTTCTTTCAAATAAGTGCACATCTCATAACGCTGTACCTCTGCTGGATCTCCAGTATGGCTATGGGGATTACTTTTACATAACTTTTCACCATCAGACAAAGAGAGTGTTACACAGCGTCCTTTACACTTGTTAACATGTTTCTGCTTGCGACTCCAATATCTTTTAACATTTACAGCTCGCTCTAGATTATATACAAATCCATCTATAGTAAGTATATCCTTGTTTTGCTGAGATTTGCTAACTGTGTACAATGTACCTATTACACCAGGAGAATACGTTAATTGTTCCACCATTGCACTTTGACGTTCAGTAACTGATTTGAACACCTGTTAAATGCCTGCAGATACCGGATATGAAGTGCGTTGTTTATTCTATTTAGGTTACACTAAGTAGAATGTATATTTATGAATGGTACAGGATTAACAAGAATATACCAATATTATGTTCTTACGTTAATCTCGACGTTCTGAAAATCAACGATTTTTATTTTCGCTGATTTTACTTGTCGATGTAGTAGTCTCGATGTTCTCAGACTCGACGTAATGGCAATTCGACGGTTTCATAGGAAACCATATATATATATATATATATATATATATATATATATATATATATATATATATAAAACAGGCCTATATTAGTTCAATGCAATCCTATTGCAGTGAACATTGGATCATTGATCCTGGTTCACCAAAAATCTTTTTAGCGATTCACTGAATTTACCGAAGGCAAATAAATACTTGCCCTACAGCACAACTTTGCCCCTTGCCCTAATGCAGTGCAATCTCAGAGTTGGTATATCTAGGTAGGGGGGGTATGGAGGGCAAAGCCCCCCACTTGGGTGGGTTCGATTTACTTAGCTGCTGGTCCACTGTGCTGTAGGACAAGTATTTACTTGCCCTCAGTAAATTCAGAGAATCGAAGAAACAAGTTTTGCTGAATTAGGGCTGATGATCCAGTGTTCACCCCAATGGGATTTCAAGAAACTAATATAGACCCTATATATCAACTAGTAAGTAGGGAGCTAACATAGTGTTGACAGGTCTATATTAAATCAACGAAAATTTATTACATCGAATACCAAAATAGTGGCATGTATTACTCAAACCTCGAAAATACCGAATGCACTTAACCGCAAAATTCAAAATATCGAGCTTTCGTAGTCGGCCACCCCTACCACTCGTTACATTCTACCTACCCAAACAAAATAAATAAACCACATACATACACTAACCAAACCCTACTACTAACCCTAAATTAAAGCACCAAAACTCAACTTCTAACCCTACACTAAACCCCACATATACAACTATCTATGCACTATCCTTAACCCCTCGATAACCATAAGGATCGTAACTACTGCACACTTCCCCTACGGAGATATACCCAAACAAAATAAATAATACACATAAATACATTTAACAAAACCCTACTTCTAACACTACACTAAATCCTACACACATTACCTATCTACACACTTAACCTTAATCCACACCCTAACCCTAAGGTCTGTAACTATCGCACACTTAACTTACGGAGCTATACCACAGATGGGCTAACCAAAGCACTTCGACATTTTGAATTTCATGGTTTTGAACGTTCGATGATTACATTTTTCTCACAATACATGTCGATGATTTCGTATTCACGTAAATGGATTTTCGACAATCTAATAGGAACCCATGCTGACAAGGGAGTAGCCATTTTTGAGAGCTAGATAAGGAAGGAAATTAAGCCATGAGTTCTTGAAAGCTGATTCACTAATCCTAAAACAAAATTCAATACATCCACATAAATTTTATAATAATTTCAAATTTTCCAGAAACTTTAATGCTGTGTTTTTAATTTAAAAAGCATGTAATTCAAACTTCATCTTGGAAGGAGTGTGTTGCATGTCTCATGTTTTTTCAAATGAAACAGTGAAGATGGGTATGCATTCAAGTCATTTATTATACATTAACACATCAGGAGCTTTAAATAGAACATATACTTCGAACTTCATAAGCTTACTGACTGACTTGTTACTTACACACACACACACACACACACACACACACGCATACAGATTATATATATATATATATATATATATATATATATATATATATATATATACACACACATATATACGCACACACATATACACACACGGTTTCCTATGAAACCATCGAATTAACACTACATCGAAAATTAGAAGATCGGGACTTCTATATTGAAATTGCAAACCATCGAAAACGGAAATCGTCGACTCCCAAAGCGTCGAAACAAAATGCCACAGCACTGGTGTATGTTTAACGCGACCCGGTAAGTGTGCGACAGTGACGGAGGTAGGAGTGGTCAGGTAAGTGAGTTAGGGTTAGGGTGCAGGTAGGTGAAGTGTGCGTTAGTGTCGGAGCTTGGGCTAGGGGTGGGTAAGTGAGTTAGGGTTAGGGTGCAGGTAGGTGAAGTGTGCGTTAGTGTCGGAGCTTGGGCTAGGGGTGGGTAAGTGAGTTAGTGTTAGGGTGCAGGTAGGTGAAGTGTGCGATAGTGTCGGACCTTAGGGTTAGGGTTTGGGTCAGGGCTAGTGTGTATGATATGTAGTGTAGTGTGTTGTTTACGTTCCGTGTGTCGGTGTTATGGTGTTCGGTGTTTTAAATGTCGACGATTTCTGTTTTCGCTGTTATGTACTTTCGATGGTCTAGTCTCGATGTAGTCATTCTCGATGTAGTGTAAATTCGATGGTTTCATAGGGAACCACACACACATACACACACACACACACATATATATATATATATATATATATATATATATATATATATATATATATATATATATACACACACACACACACACACACACACACACACACACACACACACACACGTGCATTTCTATTCAAGCTTGCAGTCTCTCTGACTACACAAAATGGCACTGATCTCGCATGTGCTCAGTAAGTTATATGCATGTGCTATGTAGCTTCAGTGGGTGGCTAGGTTCAATATACATCCTGATCTATATCCTCCCTGTTTAATTTTGGTCGACATGCAAATAGGAGAACAAAGACATTTTAAGAGCTAGACATCATATCAACATTTCATCAACAAAACTGAGTTCAAGTCCAAGTCACTGCATATTTAGGATTGGGTCTGGAAATTCTACCTGAGCTGGTAACATAGAAATTCTGACTGGGTTTGGCAACAAGGCCAGTCTCTGAGATTTCTCTCAAAACTGGAACATCAGGGTTTACATTAAAAAATTGTTTGAAGGAAGTACACTGCCATTTTGAAAATGAACAGTTGACAAGTCACTCTGAGAAATAGAGTTGTTGGCATGGGCAATCTGCTGCGTCACTTGCTCAGAGACAAGTAACACATGTTTGATTCCTTCTGAAATCCATTCCTTCAGTTGTATGATGTAAGCTCTCAGTTCTTCACAAATATTCTTCATGATTCCCACTCAGTCATATCCTTTAGATGTTTGCATTCTCACAACATCTTGTAGTAATGTTCCCAGGAATTTACTAGACTTATCATGGTACAACTTTTGTGACTGATGTTTTCTTGAAAGTTGAGCCTTGACTACTCTATTTTACTTTGTGTTTGGTACGATTGTTCAGTGATCGGAAGAGTTGTTCTAGTCTGTCTGGACATCAATCTCTGAGCAGGTAAACCAAGTAAGTTATCTTGAGGAGTGTTTCTGAGACAGAGTAAATTAAGGAAAACATTAGTACCATCTCTGCTGGATTTCTCCAAGGGCACTCTGAACTGAAAGCTCAGTTAATCCATTGGACTGTGGATACTTAGGACTACTAGTAATATGGACAAAATCCCAAGATTCATCAAATTTCTTAAACTGCCGACTTGTTTACTGTGCACCATTGTCAGACATGACTTTGTACGGACTACCATGGACAGAAAAATGTGTCTTCAAGCTTGTAATGACTGTGGTGGACATCAAGTTAGGAAGTAGGTCAATTTCAAAACAATTTGAGTAAGAGTCTGCTAACACTAAGTAATAATGATCATTCCACTGAAAAATATCAGTAGCAACCAATGACCATGGTAATTCAGGAATCTGGTTTAGCTGAAGTGATTCTTTTTGTTGATGTGGTATAGTGCTGTTGCAAACTGAACATGGTAGAGCTTCCTTCTCTATATCTATGGACATAGAAGGCCTCTTGCCCTTCTTTTGGTTAAATCGTTACCTAAGAGACCATGTTGCAAAATCTCAATATATTCCTGTTGTACTGCTTTAGGAATTACCATTTGTGGACCTTTCATGATGATTCCATCTTCCATCAAAAGCTCATGTCTGTAAGGAAAATACATCTGAAGGTCAACTGGTAAATTGGTTTGTCATGTTGGCTATCCTTGACTGATAACATTTTTCAGCTTCTGGAGAATTGGATCAGAAGCTGTGATTTCTGAGCTCATCAAGCCATGATGATGAAAAATGTTTGACCTCCATGACTTCATAGTCTACTGTTTCATTTTTGTGCTGCTGTAATTTGTCTGTTTGCATGTGACAAAGCATCAGCAAAGTATAAGTATGTGCCTTTTGTGTAAACAGTATTGAAATTGTACTTTTGAAATTTTAATGTCATGCTTTGCAAGCGAGCTGGGGCTGTAAACATTACCACTAGTGGTTAGTAATCAGTCTCTACTTGGATAGATCTGCCATAAATATAATCATTGAACTTTGAACATGCGAACAATGCTACCAAAAGTTCTTTCTCTGTTTATATATAATGCATCTCTGTTTGAGTTAAAGTTCTCGATGCATAGGCTACTGGTATGCAGTCTTAAAGACATGCCTCACTAAGGCCGTACTTTGAAGCATCACAAGAAAGAGTTGCAGGTTTGTGAATATCATATCTCAATTTGGGTGGACTAGCAATTTTCTTCTTCAGAATGTCAAATGCTCTTTGTGTTGTTCCAGCCAGGACCATTTTACATTTTTGCAAGTCATCTTACATAATGGTGCAGAAAGCTCAATCAAGTCTGAGATTAACGTTCCTAAATACTTGGCCATACCTAGAAAACATTGTAAAAATGTGACATTTTCTGGAACTGGCATTTTAAGAATTCCTGTCTGCTTAGATGGATCTGGTTGTAGGTCAGAGGTGGTAAACAAATGTCCCACATAAGTAACTTCTTTCAGTTTGAGTTTATATTTCTGAAGCTTCAGTTTAAGATTTACTTCACAAGATTTTTATCTAGTTTGTCTTCATCATTGTCCCCTACAATAATGTTGTCAACTATAATAGCACATGGATGACCAGAAAAAGATTTGTTCCATCACACATTGAAATACTTCACCAGCAGAACTGATTCCAAATGGCATTCTCAAAAATCTGTATCTACCAAATGGTTTACGGAAAGGGGTTAACAATGAAGATTTGTGATCCAGCAAAATCTGCAAAAAGGATATTTTTTTCATCTAAGACTGAAAATCAGTGGCATCTGGTATGAGAGCAGCTACATCTGCTACTGTACTAATTGGATGATGAGGGCATTTAAGTGCTTTGTTTAAGTCACTTGGATCAATACATATTCAAATATCAATTGAGCTTTTCATATGAGCTGACCATGGAGGATATTCCTTCAGTTGGTTCTCCTACTGGAGTAAGGACATCTAAATTCAACATTTTGTCAAGTTGTGCTTTTACTTTACATTGCTACTGGAATCTTCTGTGCTGGTTTGACAACTTGGCTTACTTCATGGTTTAACTTCATGGAATATGTGAACAGAAGTTTACCAAGCTCGTTTTTGAAAATATCATGATATTCACTAAAAATATTCTGTGTAAAACTGTCATTGTTGTTCAGACTTATATGGTGGATCTCTTTAGTACATGAAATCAGTCCCATTCTCAGACTGCCTTTGAGGCCTAACAGTGACTGCAAGTGTCTTTTGACTATGTAAAACTTCAAGTCGTAGCTGTTTCCAGCAGAATAGCATGAAAGAACTACTGCACCATCAGTATGAATCTCTTCACCACTATAAGCAACTTGTTTTGCACACTTGCTGAATAAAGTTTCTCACCAGCTTTTACTTTAGCAAATATTTGTGCTGATATAACATTGCACTTAGATCCAGTGTCTACTTTAAGCTCTACAGGTTTCACATTATTTTGTAGAGAACAAAATATTTCATTCTTTGGTGACAGCTGCTAATCTGCTGTATTAACTGTTCGTCAGTCACAAAGACACCATCAACATAGAAAGTTTTTCCACAGCAATCAGATTTTGCTACAGTCTCTGTCTGATCTAAGTGCTTTTTCAGATACTCTCTTTTAATGTAAGTCTGTGACACTTTAGACTTGCAAAGCCTTTGAAGTGAATACATTTTTACATTTGTGATATTGCTGGCCAAAAGCTAAACACTTTTCCACTTTAGGTTCATGGCTGCCTCCACAATTGCAACAGTTAACAATGAGATTTAGTGTGGCTTATATTTCTTTTCCATCCGAACTCCATGTTACACACTATCAACATTCACACTAGCAAATGCTGCAAACATGATTTTTCCATTTGCAAGTTTATTCATATGCTGTTCTATAATCTCATGTACTTGACAAATCACCGTGGCTTTGCTCAGTGAGAAATTACTATCTTGAAGCAAAATCTTTTTCACTGCATTATTATTAACACTACATACAAGATGGTCTTTTATCAACTCATCTCATAAATTACCAAATCTGCACATTTTTGCTTTATTTCTAAGTGAGTAATATGTGCTGCAATAGTTTCACCAGACCTTTGATTTCTTGTGTAAAATTTGTGCCTTTCCATTGTAATATTCATTTGAGGGTTATACATTTCTCTAAATTTACATTTTAAGCACCCAGGGTCTTCGCGCATTTCAGCCTGTATCACAATATGGCAGTTCTCCTCCTCCCCTGCATACACAGCAGGTGCATATACAAATGAATGTTCTCTCTCAATGGCTTCCAAGCCAGAAAAATTGAGAAGTATAAATGTTTTTGTACATGTGTCTTTATCAGAAAATTCAGCCTGTATGAAAGTATCATATTCTTGCTCAAACACTCACAAATTCTCAGCAATATTATTATCAAATGCCAGCAGTTCAAGTCTGAGAAATCCATCTGCCATAACAACAAAATTCATTTAAATATAAAACAATATAACAGGTAGACACAGCTCCCTATGAATAAAAGACACAAGATTTTCATATACAAAAATTTTTGTAGGTCTATATATATTCTAATTAAGGTTTATTTATACGTGTTATATATTTAATTTTCAGTACAGCATTAGGTTAGCGTTCATGATTTGTATTTGTTATGCTCTATATTAGATAGTGTTAGTAAATTTTAACATGGTTAATTTATTAGTTTATATGAATTATTATATGTTTTATTGTATGTTTGAATTATGAAAAATCTTGTGTATGAAGTCAAGCGCTTGAGAACAAATAACTTATTATCTTCCTATACACTGGATTGTATGCTTTGTATCTAAGGAAGTGATGTCATCAATTTTGAATTTACTTAGGTTATTTAAATGGCTCAGTGTTTTTTTGTTACAAGTCTGAAGAAGCCTTAGAGGTGAACGTGCTTACTGTCTTTAAATAAAAGGTTTAACCGTTTAGAAGTCGTGTTTTATTTATAGTTTTAAGACGTTATTTTCAGTTGTTTCAACGTATTCGTGCTGCTCTGGTGGTTCCGTGGATGCTTTTTGCAGTTTGGACAGTTGTCATTTAAATCTAAACATAGA
>NC_056733.1:1628501557-1628509057 GCF_019279795.1 Protopterus annectens
CGTACTCAGTGGGTTACTGTCTATGTGATAATTTGTGGGTACTTTGTTTTTCCCAAAGGGGATGACTATACATTTCTTGGCATTCAGTTTTAGGCCATGATTCCGGCACCAGTTGTCCGTTTCAGTGAGGCCTTTCTGTAGGATGTGTGTGTCAGCTGGTGTATCGACTATGGCACCTAGTTTGCAGTCATCTGCGAACTTTGTCAGCCTCAACCCTCCCATGTTTGCTTTCACATCTGAGAAGTAAATGCTGAACAAGAGGGGTCCCAGGACAGAGCCCTGTGGGACACCACTTGTGACTGGCTTTGAGTCTGACATGGCTCCCGCAATTTTGACTTTATGGGTTCTGCTCTTTAGCCAGTTTGCAACCCATCTTGTGACATATGGATTTACATTAAACTGTTGTGCTTGTCTATGATGCCTGAGTGGGGTATTGTGTCGAAGGCCTTGGCCAAGTCCAGGTAGGCTGTATGGACTGCTTTGCCCTCATCAATGGCTCTAGTGACTGTTTCAAAAAAGTCAACCAGGTTCAAAAGGCAGGATCTGCCCTTCACAAAGCCAAACTGGATGGGATCAAGTGTCTGTAGGTCCCCAATGTCGCTGTTTATGAGTTCCATAATGATTCTTTCCATAGCTTTGCAAACCAGGCTGGTTAAGCTTATGGGGTGGTAGTTCCCAGGGTCTGTAGAGGTGCCTCCTTTGTGGAGTGGGACCACTGTTGCTGTACACCAGTGTTCAGGTACATATTCTATAGTAAGGCTAAGGTTAAATAGCATTTTTATATGCGGGTTTAGCTCCTCTTGGAGTTCACGTAGCACGCAACCGGGGATACCATCAGGTCCCATTGATGCTGTGTTTTTTGCTTTGCTGAGGGCAGCTCTCACCTGGACATCTGAGATGAGGGGGAGGTTACATTCAGCTGGGATAAGTATTTCTTCTTTTGGGGGTGAGGGAGGGAAGAAATTTGCACTGAACCTGTCTGCCAGAATGTTGGCAATATCTGTGGGTTCAGTGAATTTTTTGTCGTTTTGTACTAACTCTGAGCATATCTGAGGGTTTCCGCCCAGGTTTCTAACATAACTGAAGAAGGCCTTGTGGTTATCTTTAGTGTCCTTGGCGATTTTTCTCTCAAAGTTGGCCTTGGATGTTTTTATGAGAGAACATAGCTTTTTACTAGTGCTGATCAGAGATGCCTTCCCTTTATGGGATTTTGCTCTGTCTTGCAGTAGCTTCCTTCTTTTGTTATACAATTTGTTTATGGCTGGGGTCCACCAGACAGGATGCTTTCCCTTGGTGGAGAGGGTCTTGGTTTTATTTGGGATTGCATGATCCATGCATTCTTGGAGATGTCCGTAGAAAGCATTTGTGAAGGATTCAGCATTGTGGGTTGTGGTTTCCACTGGCCCAGTGGGCTTAAAGGATACCATCTCAGTCTTAAGAAGTGTAAAGTCGGCTTTTGAGAAGTTTTTCACTGTAGTCTTTTGTGCTGGGGGTGGAGGTGGGATATGTATATCCAGGGTGATTAGTTTGTGGTCAGATCTCACTAGTGAGGGGTATACTTCTGGTGTGGAGCATTTTGTCCCCATGTTAGTGATGATCAGGTCTAGTATATTATCTCCCCTTGTGGGAGCGGTGACGAGCTGTTCCATTGCATTTGAGTTTATGAATTCCAGGAACCTTTGGGCTAGGGTGGTAGGGCTAGAATAGTGCACCCAGTCTATGTTAGGGTAGTTTAAGTCTCCCAATATGATGGTATTTGGTGAGACATTCATATCTTCCAATGTATTCAGGAAGGCTGAATGGGGTTCTTGAGATTGGGAGGGTGGTCTGTAACATGCAACCAGTTGTATAGCAGTTTTGCCTATGGTTAGTTGCACTTGGATGGTCTCCGATGCTTCATGTGTTGCCACTAACCTGGAGGTGTGGGTATCCTTGATGAATATGGACACTCCCCCTCCTTTTGTGGTTCGGCCCGGGTTTTGGGCCGAAAAGCATGATACGAGGTAAAGCCTGGTAGCGCTGGGGTGCTCTCAGGAGCCTTGACCCAGGTTTCAGTTACTGCGCAGACATCGATGTTCTCCATGCTGAGGAGTGCTTTGAGAGCCTGCATCTTGAGACTTAGACTTCTGGCGTTGAGCAGCATTACCCTTAATTTTTTTTCATTTTTGTTTTCTAAGGAGGTGGGTTCGTGTTTTGAGCCTTGCCTAAAAAAGGCACTATGGAGGTGGCAAGAGCCTTAGCCAATATCCGGAAGCCCAGTGGTGACAGGTGCAAGCCGTCCCTTGCGAAGCAGCGTGGCTTGTCCAGCATGTCATCCCAAGCAGACAGACATTGGATTCCCCCTAGAATGACACCAGTAATTGAGCCAATTATTAAAGCTGATCATCTTGTCTTTGTATTGTGGCATCATTCTTGGTGAGGGCAAGATGCTGCTCAGGGTCAGGGTCATACCAGTCTGGGCTACATAATCAGAGAGCTCCTCTATGTCTCTTTTCATGTAGTCCAGGGAGGTACGTCTCAGGTCATTCACGCCAGCATGGACAATGACGGAGTCATATTTGTACGTGCTTTTGAGTTACCTGATTGCGTGTGTTATGTGGCAGATCCTAGCCCCCGATAGGCAGCTCACCATTACCCTCTCCTTGTTCAGCCTGGTAAGCGGAACGTCAGTGTGTCTGACTATAGAGTCACCTATCACTAGTGTATCAGGCATAGTGTTTGGCCTTAAAGGCTGCGATTGTTTGGCACACTGATTTATTGAAGTATGTGTTGCATGTGTTATGTTTTGAGGTGGTGGATTTTTGGGTGTCTGCTTTGGGAGCCTCTGTTGTTTTGGCAGGGGTGGCCCGTGCTATTGGACTGCCAGACTGCAGCCTCCTTAACCTCAAAGTACTGATAAAATAAAGAATAAAACGAAAAAAAAAATTTAAATTTTGCGGACTTCGCGCATGCTCATGCGCACTGCTGCTGAGACAGTCTAGTGCATGGAGCATGCGCACAGCAGTCCTGATTGAGAATCATGGACAGGAGCGCTCCCACAAGTCTATGCAATTTTAAACTGCATAGACTGCCTGGGAACTCACTGGGGAAACGCTTTGGGGTCGGACTGCAACGGTGGCAGTCAGGGGAAGGATCGGATTGGAGTTTGCTGCAGGAGAAGATCTTGCGACGGGCAGGGTAAGGATCTGGATTGGATTGGAGTTCGCGACGGGCAGGGTCAGATTTGCGCAGGATTTACTTACTGGATGTATGGTGGTTTTGCGGACAGGGATTTACTACAGGACCATCGTCGGGATTTACTGGATGTATGGTGGTTTTGCTGACCGGGATTTACAGGACCAGGTAAGTGTGTGTGTGGTTTTGCGGACAGGGATTTGGATTTACTCCAGGACCAGGTGTGTGTGTGTGTGTGTGTGTGTGTGTGTGTGTGTGTGTGTGTGTGTGTGTGTGTGTGTGTGTGTATGTGTGTGAAAATGCCTCAGGTGGGATGTACTGGTGATTAGACTCATGGTGGTGTGGTAGGGAATACTTCAGGCTTGAACCCTGTACCTTGTATGCAGGTGTTAAAGACCTGAATTCTCTACCCACCACCATTTGTAAAAAAAAGTGCAGATTTTTGCCTCATATTTGATCTGATTTATTCCTCATAATATCTGTGGTTTTTAAATATTGCAATGCTTGAAATTTGATGGTGCAGTGGTAGCATTGATGCCTCACAGCTGTAGGTTCTTGGGTTTGGTTCTTGGCTGGGGTGCCTTCTTTGTGGGGGGGTCTGTATCTTCTCCCTGTGTTTGTGTGGGTTTGCTTTTGTGTCCTCCCATGTTACAAAGACATGTCTGCATTATTTCTTCCTGGGCCTCTGCTGAGAATTGTTTTTTTTTTGTTCCAAGTCAGACTGTCCTGATTAACAAATGTTAAATAAAATTGACAGGCATTTGAATTTCAGACTTCAGGTTTCTGAATGTTTAATTCCTTGCATATCTAATGGTGCAGTGATAGTATTGTTGCCTCACAGCTATAGGTTTTCTGGTTTGATTCTTGGCTGGGGTGCCTTCTGTGTGAGGTCTGCATCTCCTCCCTGTGTTTGTGTGGATTTGCTCTGGTGCCCTGTCATTTTACATAGACGTGTCTGCAGTATTAATCCCTGGGTCTCTGCTGAAAATTGTTTTTGTTCTGTCAGCAGTAAAATTGACAGGCATTTGAATTTCAGACTTCATGTTCTTCAGAATACATAGTAACACAACCTTTTTTTTTCTAGCAATTTTCTAAGTTTATAAGATGAATATTTGAAATTTGTCCCTATTTTTGGGACTGTATTCCCCCATTATTGGCTTCGTCCAGGTTTTTGTGCTAAGGTTGACAGCTATGGCAAGAACTGAATTCACTGAATATGTTTGAGGGCTGTATTCCCTCATTACTGGGTTTGTCCAGGTGTTTTGTACTAAGAGGTTGACAGCTATGCTGAGAACTGAATTCACTAAATGATAGCCATTTAAGTTTCAGTCTTCCTCCCTTTTACAAAGCAGCTGATGTGGCGTAGTGGTATGTTACTCTGACTGTTTTGCTCAGGGACCTTGGCAGTAAAATGTATGGTGGTAACACAACATTTTATTCTAGCAACTTTCCAAGATTATACAAGCAATGTTTAATGTGTCCCTGGTTTTTGGGCTTTTGACCCCCCCCAATACATTTTGGCTTTTTCCAGTTTTCTTGTGCTGGTTGAGATGCAGTTGAGTATTGAGTAGATTTTACAAGGAGCTGAGAGCTGCAGGGGAACAGAAGTTTAGTGTTTTGCCTTGTTAATAGCACAACAGGTTGTGTACTTGCTTTTGATGCAGAAGGCTGTGGGTTCTACTCCCACAAGGGGTGGATGCTGCCGTACTGAGAATGTTCTCCTTGGTGAAGATACTAACTATGAGTCTGTTATCAGTTTGCCATCCATTTCCTCTTGCAATATTATTACTAGCTTATCATTTTTAATGTAATATAGGCAATTTATTCCTGAGGGGCAACAGACACTTTATTTTTCGATGAAACCATGAAATATAAAGGTGATTGCTAGCAGCAACCTCTTCATTAGTTACAGATTTCTTTAATGTGGGATTATTTAGATGACTTTTACTTCAGAGATTGTGCATATTTACTGATAATGGACTGTAGAATTGTGCATATTTACTGATAAAGGTGGACTGTAGAATTCTGCATATTTACTGATAATGGTGGACTGTAGAATTGTGCATATTTACTGATAATGGTGGACTGTAGAATTGTGTATATTTACTAATAATGGTGGACTGTGGAAGTCTGAGTAGACTTTTTTATGATAAATATTCTCAACTGGGCAGTTTTGCCATTATGGGTGCATACGTTTGCTTACTGGAAAAATGTTCAAAACAAATTTAAAACACCCTCTAACAACTGTACTGTATTGTACAAGGAATATAATTTTAGTACAATGAGGAAGGTGTATCAAAGAGCACGTGTATGTTTCATATGCAAGGGGCCTATGATTTGAAAACAGCCCAAAATTAATCTTTATCTGCCACTGGCAAAATATATTTTCTTTGAATGTGGGTTTCAATGCTGTTTCAATGAATGTGAGTTTCAAGGGCAGAGAAGTTTTAATGCTAAGTTTTCATTGTGAGACTGCATTGCTTTGTTTAGCAGATGACTTAGTGTTTGTGCTGTAAAATACAAAATAAAACTTTCAAATGAAGTCCAACTCATCATAGAAGTAAAGCAGTATGCACATTAGTGTTTATGGTAAATGGAGTGAAATAGCCAAGTAATGGTTCATTGGAATGGCTGCAGAGGCTCCATTCAACCATGATTTTGTCAGGGGGGAAGGGCAGCAAACTCAGACAGGCCCAGCTGAACTATACCTCCCAACTGTCCAGATTTTCAAAGAATGAATAGATTTTTGCTTCTTATTTTTGGTTTGTTCTTCATAAAATTTGTAGTTTTCTGGCAAATCATTTAGGAATTAAGTCACTAAATAATGATACACTGAGTTTCAGACTTCACAACCTTCAGAAAAATGCATGTTAAAGTAAGAGCTGTTCTATCAACTGTCTCAATTTATACAAGAGCAATTTTTAGTACTGTTTATATGTGCCCCCAATATATTTGGCCTTGTTCAGATTTACTGCATTAACAGGTTGAGAGGTACATGCAAATAAATTGCTTTATAGAATTAGGCATAGCCAACCTCTCAACTGTCCCCGATTTTGGTTCAAAATGTTGCTCTTCCCCCTAATAATCCCTCCGCAAAAGAGCAGTTTTGGAAAAAAACATGGAGGGTTTACAATTAAGAAATAACTGTAATAATCAAAGTTATAGATTACTTGAAATGCATGTAGATTCTTTTATTTTGTCAGCTGCTCAAGGTAGCAGTACTAATATTAAAGTGTCCCTTCTTTGACAGGTTCCCAGCTGTATTGTGTGTCTATTTTATATTTTTGCATCACATTTTTGGTCCATTTTTCATAAAATTGTGTTTTTTGGCAAATTAGTGACAAATCACTAAAGACTGAAGTTAGAAAATGAGAGACATTTGAGTTTCAGATTTTATACCCTTCAGAAAATTCATACTAATGCAAGACCTATTCTATTATCTTTCTAAGTTTATTAGAGCAATATTTAAAATTGTCCTTATTTTTGGGCCTTTGTCCCACTTCTGTGTATGGCTTTGTCCAGATTTCTTGCTCTTGAGGTTGAGAGGTATGACAAATGTGTCAGGGCCATCACAGTCAGCCAGAGACATTTCAAATTGTGACATACTTGTTGCACCCCACTCCCCCATGTAGTGACTCTGGATGTGTCCAAGCAAGGCAAGGAGTAGTTGTGTCTACCTTGGATGGGGAGGACACACTGCATAAGTACTACAGTGGCTTTTCATCTGTCCTTGATTTTGCAGAATGGTCTGGTTTCTGTCATATTTTTGTACTGTTGATTTATGCTTACTACTCAGATTTATGCTTATTACTCAAAGTGCCTGTTGCTCTGTGTTTAAGTAGCAATGCTTTAATGACCATAAGGTAAGCTTGTCTGAGATCGTAAGATGCAAGTAAGCTTTAATAAGCATACTGTTAAAGAATTGCCAACATTGAAAGCCTTTCTGTTGTTGCCATGCAGAGAATACTTGACTAGATTATAAGCCTTGAGTATTAAAGGACAGGATTCCATTATTTTAAAAAGCTCATTACACTTGTTGGAGACTTCCAGTCATCTCTACAGACTTTACCCATAAACTAAACAGAATGCCAATCATGTGTGGTCCATAACCCGTACAGTAATCCTTTAAGCAATGTATCTTGAGCTTGTTTCTTGTTTGCTTTTCATTTTTTACTTTCATCATGTTTTCCCCATGAAACAAGTTGTCAGGCAGCAGGTCTTTTTTGGATAAGAAACATTTTTACAATTGGGGGCATCACAGAGATTTCTACTTTCAGCATGTTACTTGGTACTTTAATAAAGCTGAATATATTATAATTAGAACTG
>NC_056733.1:1628514057-1628519057 GCF_019279795.1 Protopterus annectens
AGCTTCAGTCCTCAGTGATTTACCATAAAAAAACATAAAATGTATGAGGAACAGACCAAAAATATGAGGCAAAAATCTAGATAGTTGAGAAGGCTACCTACCCCAGATCAGCCAGTCCTGATCCCTCTTTAACGGGATGCCATCTTTTAAAAGCATTTACAAACCTCTGTACCACCACTATGTGTGTGATCTTAAATGTAGCAACTGTTGCTAGAAAACAGTTTGCTGCATTTTAAAAGTAAAAGCAAAACTATTTTTTTTTCTTTATGTACGAGGGTAGTTTGACAGTGGTGAGGACTGCAGTGGGAGTGACAGAACCATTTAAGGTGGAGGTGGGATTACATCAAGGATTAGCTCTGAGCCCTTTCTTATTTGCAGTGGTGATGGACAGGTTGACAGATGAGATCAGACAGGAAGCCCCGTGGACTATGATGCTTGCAGATGATATTGTGATCTGTAGTGAGAGTAGGGATCAGGCTGTGGAGACCTTGGAGAGGTGGAGATATGCTCTAGAGAGGAGAGGAATGAAGGTCAGCAGGGCTAAGACAGAATATATGTGTGTAAATGAGAGGGAGGGTAGAGGAATGGTGAGGATACAGGGAGTAGAGTTGGTAAAGGTGGACGAGTTTAAGTACTTGGGATCAACAGTTCAGAGTAATGGTGAGTGTGGAAGAGAGGTGAAGAAGAGAGTACAGGCAGGGTGGAATGGATGGAGAAGAGTGTCAGGAGTGATTTGTGACAGGCGAGTACCAGTAAGAGTAAAAGGGAAGTTCTACAAGAGGGTAGTGAAACCATCTGTGTTATATGGGTTGGAGACAGTGGCATTGACAAAAAGGCAGGAGTCAGAGCTGGATGTGGTAGAGTTAAAAATGTTAAGATTTGCACTTGGTGTTACTAGGATGGACAGGATTAGGAATCAGTATATTAGAGGGGCAGCTCAGGTTGGGTTTGGAGACAAAGCAAGAGAGGCGAGATTGCATTGGTTTGGACATGTGCTGAGGAGGGATGCTGGGTATATTGGGAAAAAGATGCTAAGGATGGAGCCGCCAGGTAAGAGGAAGGCCTAAGATAAGGTTTTTGGATGTGGTGAGAGAGGACATGCAGGTGGTTGGTGTGACAGAGCAAGATGCAAAGGATAGGAAGAAATGGAAAGAGATGATCCGCTGTGGTGACCCCTAACAGGAACAGCCGAAAGATGATGATGATTCCCTCATAATCTTTTCTTGCTTCTCCTTGTACAATGCTGTATAACATGGCATAAATGTTTGCCCTTGTGGATACTCTAACTGTAAAGTCTGTTAGTGGCTGCTTTAATGATGTACTGTTTGGGATCCTTGTTAAGTTGGGTGTGGGATTTCCCTTTGCGGCTTTCTGTGAGCATTTTTCACATATGGAGCCTAAGAATAATTAATTTCTTTTGATATTGTGAATATTTTTTAAATCTTCACTGAATTAATTTTGGCTGGAAGCACTGCCTTTCACATATATGGAGCCTGTCATCATCTCCTACTGTATGTGTTAGGGAAGCCTTTTTTCTGCTTGAGAATGCAGTTCCTGCTGCCAGTAAAGCAGTTAAAGTTGGATAACTGACAGGTATACTATTCTGATGACTGTAGTATCTTTATATGATTTAATGCTATTGTTGGAACCACTGACCTTGGGTGGCCACGGTGGTGCAGCGGTTAGCATTGCTGCCTCACAGCAAGAGGCTCTCTTGTTCGATTCTCAGCTGTGTTGCCTTCTGTGCGGAGTCTGCATGTCCTCCTTGTGGTCGTGTGGGTTTTCTCCGTGTGCTCCGGTTTCCTCCTACATCCCAAAGACATGCAGTAGGTGGATTGGACACTCTAAATTGGCCCTAGGTTTGAGTGTGTGCATGTGTGTGTGCCTTCTGTGAAAGGTTGGGCGCCGGGCTGGCAACTCAACACCGTAAAACTCCACTGCCAATCATGAGCGGACAGATGATCTGCTGTGGTGACCCCTATCCGGGAAAAGCCGAAAGAAGAAGAAGGAGGCAATAATTTAGACATTCTGCAACAATATGCATAGCTGAGAAGTCTGCACAGCCCCAGACCAGCTGATCCCAATCTCTCTCTAATGTAGTATTGCATTTGCTGTCAAACCTCTGCACGACAGCACCAGCACTCTGTGTGCGATCTAAACTGTAGCAACTCTTGCTGGAAAATATTTTGCTGCAGTTTAAAAGTAGAAGAAAGACTATTTCTTTCTTTCTTTTTTTTTTTTTTTTATGAGGCAAGAATCTGGACATTCTGCAAAAATTTGGATAGTTGAGAAGCCTGCCTGCCTGGATCAGTCGATCCCTTTTAAAAGTAATACCATCTTTTAAAAGCCGGTATTGCATTTGCAGTCAAACCTCTGCACCATAGCTCTGTCGATATGAAGAAAACTTTTTTTTATCATTATGAAATAAAATCTGAGCTTTGTGGTGCTCTGGGAAGGTGGGGTGTAAACTGTAGCAACTGTTTGCTACATTTGTAACAAACATTGCTACAGTGCAAAGGAGGAAGTGCCTTTTTTTTTACTGAAACATGAGCTCTGTGGAGCCAGTCTTCAGATGAGAAACAACCTAGATTGTCGACTTCTGTTCAGGATTTTGAGTACATTCAATATTCACTGTTCGGCATTTTCATAGCGTTTTTTTTTTTTTTTTTTTGCAGCTCCAAGACTGGCACTTACAAGTGTCAAAATTACATACTTAGCCTTACATATTACTCCTGTTCTGATCAATTGTTAGTAGTCCCTATCAAAATTATCTGAAGTGACCACCCCCCCCAAAAAAAAAGTCATATCCCAGATGAAAAAAAAAATAGGCTTGATTGCAGAAAGCAAATCTCTCAACCTCTTACTGCAAGAAATCTGGACAAAGTTCGATAAAACAGGGGGGACAAAGGCCCAAAAATAGGGACATATTTTAAATATTGCCCTTGAAAAGTTAGAGAGTTGCTAGAGTAACAGTGTTCATTTTAACATATATTTTCTGAAGGATTTGAAGTCTGACACTGAAATGTATGTCATGATTTGCTGACTTCAGTCCTCAGATCATCCCAGTGATTTGCTAGAAAACAACAAATTTTATGAGGAGCAGACCAAAAATATGAGCCAAAAAAATGGACATTCTGTGAAAATCTGTACAGTTGATAGGTAAGAGCCAGAAAGTTTCTCATAAAGTTGAGGTGCCTGATAATGCAGTGTAGAGCTGACTTATTCAGCTATACATTCCTTTTTAATGTCCTGATCCATGTTACTCCATTCTACATGTGATCTGCACTCAGCCTACAGCTGGACATTCGTCATCAATGCTCTCACCCAGTAAACAAAATAAAAATAAAATAAACAAGCGTGAAAATGCCTTTTATTCTAGACACCGCAGTATAAGCTTTGCTACTTATTTGTTTGATAACCTGTCATGCAGCTGGGCCTAGTATGAAGACCTTTTTTGTTTTATTTATTTTATTTTACATTTGTTGACCGGGCTAGTCTAGCTGGATACATGTCCATTTTCAGTAGAGGCCCGGGGAGAAAAGCTCCACAGATAAGAGAATACAGGATACATTTACAAGTGGTATAGAGTAGTATAACATACATATCACAGGAAAAGACATTGGTATAACATATTTGTAAAATAACAATCAGAATATTATATAGATAAGACTAAGGTTGGCGACAAGTTGATGCCGTGGGGGAAGGTTGAGATCTATGGGATAGGGTGTATACTACAGCGGCTAGTCTGGTTTAGTACATGGGCATGACCAATGAGACTTAAGAAATATTTTGAGGTGATTTTTGAATTGATTAATCGAGGTCATTAGTCTTAGGCTGTTGGGTAGGGAATTCCATAGCTTTCCAATGGAATTGGCATAGAGAGCATCGCCTCGAGAGTTATTAGCTTTAATGGTTAGTACCTGAACACTATTAGCTGACCTGAGTGATTTTAGGTTTGAGTAGGAGGTCAGGATATTGCTCAGAGAGGGGGTTCTGTCTGGATGGTTGATTATTTTAAAAGCTTCAGTAAGTTGGTTGAGTTTGAGAAGGTTGGAGAGTTCTAGCCAGCCGAGGGTATTTAGGTTGAGGCAGTGGTGAGTACGATACGGTGTTCCTGTTATAAATATGGCTATGTGATTATAGGCAACAGATAGTTTATTGAGTTCCCGATTATTGAGGAACGACAGTATTGGGGAGGCATAAAGGAGGGTGGAGAGGAGATGGGTGCGAGCAATGGTTAGCTTGGTATGAGGGGTTAGGAAATTTTTTATTCTGTACATAGATCCAAGTTTCTTGTTT
This sequence comes from Protopterus annectens, assembly GCF_019279795.1. Lineage (NCBI taxonomy): Eukaryota > Metazoa > Chordata > Ceratodontiformes > Protopteridae > Protopterus > Protopterus annectens. Next base: position 1,628,518,357 of record NC_056733.1, read on the forward strand.
ACGAATTTAATGGTTTGGTTAATGTGTATATCAAATTTAAGCTTGTTATCTATAGACACACCTAATAGTTTGGTATGAGACACAGGGGTTATGATGGTACCATTTGTAGATTCCACGTAGAACGTGTTGTCCGTATTCAGAGGTTCTTTACCTAGAGGAGTAGTTGCAGAGGGGTAAAAAAGCAATAATTTGGTTTTAGTAGGATTAAGGATGAGTTGCCGTTTAGAGAACCATTCTTCTACTAACGTAAAACAGTTTTGGGTAATTGTTTGAAGTTTCGGGAGGGAGACGTCAGAACAGATCAAGGTGGAGTCGTCTGCATATTGGATGCATGTAGATTTGGGGATAATCGAGTGGAGATCATTTATGAAAACTGAGAAAAGAAGAGGACCTAATATAGAGCCCTGAGGAACGCCTATGGTGTTGGGAAGTAGGTCAGATAGCTTGTTTTGCCATTGGACGGCTTGTTGCCTGCAAGAGAGGTAGGCTTTAAACCAGTTTATGGTTGGGATGTCAAGATATAGGGTTTCCAGGGTGTGAAGCAGTTGCTGATGATTGACCATATCAAAGGCCTTTGAGAGATCAAGGAAGAGAGCAGAGGAAATTAATTTCTTGTTATGGTTGTTATTGACTGAGTCAACAAAGGAGAGCAGGGCGGTGGTTGTACTGTGATGGGGGCGAAAGCCATGCTGGGTTGGGGA
>NC_056733.1:1628524057-1628584057 GCF_019279795.1 Protopterus annectens
ACCCTCCAAAGCCAATTGTCTCCTATCTGTCCATCCTTCCATAACCCCCTTTTTTCTCGTTTTTGGACATGGGATTGGGGGGGTGTCACTTCACCAGTGACGGTCATCTAGGGCCAAGTTTTACACCACTAGGTGGCTAGCCACACCATGGTAGTTCTTCCACACTACACAATTTCATGCAGACTCACACCTATGGCCAATTTAGAGTGTCCGAGCCACCTACTGCATTTCTTTGGAATGTGGGAGGAAATCGGCGTACCGAAAGGAAACCCATGTGAACACAGGAAGGAGGACATGCAGACTCCAATCAGAAGGCACCACAGCAAAGAATCAATTCAGGGATACCTCTTGCTGTGAGGCAACAGCTCTAACCGTTGTGCCACTGTGCCACCAAATCTGTATCATATCAGCTGTGACCTCTTCTGAGCCTACTGCTTTCCTTGACTTCATTTTCCTTTGAGCTGTTCTTACTTCTTCCATGTTGGGCTCCTGCTCTTCTCTAACTGTAGGTTGTGTCTGGGGAAGTACAGCTTCTGTGCCCCTTTCTTCATTAAAAACTGCTCAAAGTACTCCCTCCATTTGCCTTCAATGTCCTGCGAACTGGTGGCCAGGTTGTTGTTCGCATCCCTTATGAAGTGTGCCTTTCTGTCTTTGTCTTACAACCAACCCAATATACTTTCTTTGTGCTATCTACTGAGTTTCCAGAAGTTAGTAGAGTACCTCTGGTGCCTTATTCTTTCCAGTTTCAACTCCTTTTTACCCTTCTTGTTAGTCAACCAGTATTTCCTCCTAGTCTTGTCTGTCTTTTCTTTCTCCCAGTTTTCCCTGCTCTCCTTTTTTTGATGACTTCCTAGACCTCTGCATTCTTCCACCAGCTTTCCTTATCTACCTTATTTCCATGCCTGGCCTGGCTAAATATATGTTCTGTAGTTCTCACATATGCTGTTTTCAGGTGCTTCCAATCTTCACCAACTCCACTTATTCCCTCTTCTTATATATACATACATACACACACATACATATGCAGTCATACACGTGCACACAAATACTCACACACACACACACACACACACACACACACACACACACACGTGTGTGTGTGTGTACGTATGTATGTGTGTCATGTGCAGTTGTGTGATGAGAGTCCCAACTGTCTTCTGTAGTGGAATTGTTATGGAAACAGCTTATTTTGGCTTAATCTGCAGGTTAGAGTTAGGGGCAGGGTTATCATGTATTACTACTATGGTGCAAGGAGGCTTTGCTGGTTACAATGCATCCAGTAATCAAAAAACACTTGTATATCCATAAGCCAAATATCCCAGCTAATACTAGGACCATAGATGTAAATCCACAACAAAAAATAAAAGCACATGGTGGAGGTACAGATTTATAACACAGTGCTTACCCACCTCCCTAGAATAAATTATCTGTGTGACACACTGTCTGTCTTTAAAAAGAGGAATTGATTGGATATTCATAAACTCATCCCTGGTATGACTGGTCTGGCCCTTCTTGAAAAGGAAGCAAAAGCTTAAGGTGGGTACTGGCAAAGCTGACATGTCCTTGCAGCTCAATTGATTTGCAACTCCTATCAGCTTATGGCATATGGCTAAGTCACATTCTTGTATGGAAGCAGAGTTACTGGGCATAACATGCTTAGCCCTGCTTTCCTGGTGACACTCAGGTGACTTTCATGGACCTGCAGTATGTGGGAGAGGAGAAGGAGTATGTGCTGTCTTGTCTGCACTGACGGCTGAGGTCTTTTACAGTGTGTCAAGAATTGGACAAAAGGTATATACATGGTATTTTTACAGACCGTATGTGCACTGGTGAGTGCATTTCAAAACGATAACGTGTTTACATGACTACTACAACAACAAAAAAGGTTTATCAGTCAAAATGCTTTAATGTACTTTTTTGTGTTTCAGGCCATCTTGAGATGCCAGTATCAGTAAGCTTAACCCAACTCATACATTTATAGGTTTTGGTTCTTGCAGGAGAAGCACATCATTACAATGAATGTGTTTCCTGTCATGCTAATGTCTGTTTCTCAACTCTCCTCTTGGGCAGCTGATAATTGTTGTTCCTGATTTTCACTGAAATTATTTCTTTACATCTGTTCTAAGTGTTACACGCCTATAAATAGGGCTCTTATAACTGTCTGCATAGCTTTGTTGTAATTTTCTGAAGATATCAGTTTCCACTGGAAATTAAGTTTCTTAAAGTTTGTTACATTAACTAAAATGTTGGGTAAATATATAAAACTAGTCACACAGTTCTCAGCTTGTGGTAAGATAAGTCTGAGTCAATTGGTTTGCATGTTAATTGTAAAATTGCTACAGTCATTCTTGTATTTCTGTTAAGTGTTTGTGATCTTGGACATACTGGATTAAACAATGGGTGCCAGCAGCGGTGAAAATTGTCATATCCAACTTGATGAGGTGAAGTGCATTGGTTTCTGGCTTGGTATTGACTTTCATTTCGCTGAAAGAGAGGTTTAAATGCTGAGCTGTTTAAGATGTCTTATGCATTTCATTGTATGCATTTATCTAAATGTGTTAACCAGTGTAATCTATTTATGCATTCATTACAAAGTAGTAAAGTCACATATTGTCTAGGTGCATCATGTGGAGAGCCAAGACTTGGCTTAATTGTTTGGGGGTGGGTATATTGTTGTATGAAATAATGTGTGTGCCACTTTGTGTGAATTCCACTAAGTTGTGGACTTGTTTAGGCTACAAAGTTGGACATTACAGGTAGGTGAACATTTTACGTTTGGGATATTCTGATTTAAACTGTGTGTTACTGATGGCATCTCATATTTGTATTCATTACTGGAGAAATTTAAGTAAACAGTAGATGTCCTTATATTAACCGCTGCAGTATTCCTTACAAATGGGAATTCCCTGCTGTGAAGCCCTCTAAACTGACCAGTTTACCAAAGTCTACCATTGCTTTAAGGTACACTGAACGTCACCTTCACACTCCTTCCATAGGAAAGGCCATAAAGTTGACTTTCAGGCATACGATCCTCAGAACTTCATTGCTGCCAGTCTGAACACTGTTTTAACCATAGGTCTATTACCATTTTCTGGGGGGGGGGGGGGGGGTTACTGTTTTTCTGTTTGTTGGAATTCCTGTGCTTTCTCTTGTTTTCTGGAGTCTTCACAGTTGCAGATAAGTACCTAGTTGGGGGTTTGGTTACTTTTTCTGTTTGTTTTGTGCTGTTTGAAGTTAATGTCATACAGGAAGGGAAAATGCCAGTGTGGGAGACTGATTCTTCATAAAGACTGCCACAGTAAGTCTCTTTTTTTGTCTAGGTGCTGCTCACAACTATACATCCTGCTCGATTTGTCAGGCATTTGTCCCCAAAACTCTTCATAGTAGGCTCTCTTCCCTTAACTTGTATCTTCAGAACCATCTTCTTAAGCTTCTTGCTGGAGATACTATGGATAGAACTTCCTGTCCTGAGGGTCAGCCATTGAGGAAGAAGAAGGTATATAAGGTAAGGCCAGAATCTTCCGCTGTCCAGTCTCTGCTGGGAGTTTCTCTCGAGGTTGCTATGAACCTGGAGGCCCGCCCAGGTGTTTTGTTTTATCAGATTCTTCTACTACATCTGGATTGGAGGCCAGTGAGGATCTGGTGGGCAGCATGTCCAACGAAGCTTTGCAGGTGTCTGCTTTGGGTGTTCAAAGGGAACCACGGTTGACTGTTTCTGGGTGGGTCTAGAAGGGTTTTGCAGTTTCTCTTTAGAGAAGAGTTTCCTACTACTGTTGTGGAATGCCATCCTGAGTCTGGGCCTTCTTCTCTGGTTTCCAGGACAGATGTCACCTTAAAGATGAAGCAGAAGACTAATCATGTTTCTACTGCTCCTAGGGATCCACAGTGTGTGGGGCAGGCCTTTACTAAGGGATTATTTGATGCTTTACTGGCGTTGAGGCATCCTCAAGGGGTTTCGGATCCTGGTCCTCCTTAGTCCTCTTCTTCCCCTAAAAGGCCCATGGTATTAAATTCTTCTGAGGTGGATTCTTATGATGACTCCCTTGCTTATTCTACTCAAATTCCTTCTCTTTTACACTATGGGTCTGAGGAGGAGGATTCCATTACACTAGATACTCCTTCTGAGGAAATTTCCTTTGGGGACACAATCTCTAGGATGATGGAATTTTTTTAAGTGGGATTGTGCCCAGGTTTTGGATATCCATAAGATGTGCTATGAGTTACTGCAGATAGAATCTCCTAAACCTCTGGCCATTCCTCCTGTCTTGCCTGCTTTATTGAATGTTTTTTTCCAGTGCCTCTAAAGTGCTGGGTTCTCTGCCCTCTGCTCCCAAGAAGTCTGATAGGTTTTATAAGGTGCCTGAGGATTGTTCCTTTTTGTTTAAATGTCCTGCTGCTGACCCCTCTGTGGTGTCTGTAGCTTCTGATAAGCTGTCTCACCTGCTTCGTTTGTCCAAGTTGCTGCCTTCCGACAAGGACAGTAGAACCATGGATAAGCTGGGTAAGAAGTTTTGTATTTCAGCTACCTTCGCTTTTAGGGCTATTAATTATCAGAGCCATATCTCTAGGTATGTCGTAGCCCTTCTTTCTCCAGCTTGTCAGCTTCTTTCTGATCTTCCAGGCTCTGAGAGTAAATCTTCTGCTCCTTCCTTGCTTGGGACTTCCTCTCAGGTAGTTCGGCATTCTATCAAATGTGGTTATGATGCAGCAGACCTCTTCTATGGCTGCCGCTTTTGGTTCAGTTCTGCAGAAATATTCTTGGCTTAGGCTTCAACCTTTGGCCAGTGATATTAAGGCTAAGTTGCTGCATGCTCCTCTGGATAATGCATTTTTGCTTGGTGGGGCAGCTGCAGGTTTTTTTAAGTCTCTTCAGGACAAGGGGAAGGCTTTGCAGGAGCTTAAGCATGTCTTTATTTGTCCTGTGTCTAGATGTCAACAAAACTACCCTTCTAATCCAGTCTTTGTTCATAGGCAATCTCACCCTTCTCCTAAAGGTAAAAAGGGTAGTAAACAGACTCTTCCTGCTAAGGCCACTCAGACTGCAGGGATTCTTAAGCCTTCCTTTCCTAACAAACCAGGTGCTGTATGACTATCCACCTGCTCCCAGCCACATTCCTCTTTCTCTTTCTTTTCCTGTTTGGTCCTGACTCACCCAGGATTCTTGGGTTCTGTCCATCATTCAGCAGGGGTACTTCACAGTTTGTCTTTCTCACTCTGCTTTTAAGGGCATTCCTCAGCCTCCTCTGGAACAACTTCCTTTTTTCCTGGAAGTTCTTCGAGACCTCTTGTCTCAAGGTACTATTCAAGAGATGCCTGTGTCACAAAGAGGGAAAGTGTTTTATTCCAGAATGTTTCTAGTGCCCAGGAAAGAAGGTATTGGAGGCCTATTCTAGACCTTTCACATCTCAACACTTTTCTGAATGTGCCTTCCTTTTGGATGTTGCCCCTTCAGTCCATTTTTCCTCCATTACTCCCTTGGGCCTTTCTGGTGTCTCTAGACCTCAAGTCTGCTAATCTCCATATTCTGATCCGTCCTCTTTTTAGGAAATTTTTGCATTTCTCTGTTCCTTCCTGGCATTTTCAGTTCTGTGCTTTGTCCTTTGGCCTTTCTACTGCCCCAATGGTATTCAAATGCCTCTCTCCTGTGTTTGTCTTTTGCAGGCATCAGGGGTCCAAATCTTTCCTTATTTGGGTGACCTGCTGATTCAGGCTTCTTCTCCAAAGGTCCTTTTGCAAAATCTTCATTTCACCATGCCTGGGGTTCACAATAAACGTCAAGAGGTCTTCCCTGACTCCTTTTCAGGATCATGTCTTTCTGGATTGCAGGATGTGTATGGTGCAGATGCTGGCATCCTTGCTTCCTCCAAAGACATTAACTCTCATTTCATTCTTTCAAACTCTTCTTCCCCTGGCCTCTATTGTAGCCAGGGAGTATCTGGGAGTTCTGGAGTTCATGTCTTCCACCATTCCAATGCTCCCTCTGGCCAAACTCCGTATGAGGAAGTTCCAATGGTTTCTGAAGTCGATGTGGCTTCAGCATGCGCATCCTCTAGACTTTCCTGTTCCTTTTCTCCCGTATCTTAAGAAGGAACATCTGTGGTGGATTCAGCAGTTGTCTCTGGATACAGGCTCCCTTTTCAACCTCAAGTTCCCTCTCAGTCTTTGTTCACAGATGTTTCAGATGTGGGATGGGGAGCAATGTTGGACTCTCTGAGGGTTCGGTGAATATAGTCACATCACCACCAGAGGAAGCTCTTCAGACCTTTCATCCTCTCTTCTCTCCATGGCCTCTCAAGATATTAACAGACAATACCACAGTCATGTGATATATCAACAAACAGGGGGTATGAAATCTTACCTTCTTTGCCAGCTGGCACTTCTGGTTTGGGATCTGGCTGTCCAATATCAAGTGACTCTTCAGGCAGTTTATATTCCTTTAGGTCAGACCATTGTGGCAGACAATCTGAGCAGGTCCTTCACTCACTCCCATGAATGGATGCTTCACAGGGATGTGTTTCTGGACATTATTTACCAGTAGCATACTCCTCAAGTGGATCTCTTTGCCTCCCCACTGAACGACAACTTCCACTGTGTTGTGCCAGAGTCCCAAGTCCTGTGGTATGGAAGGTGGATGCCCTCTCATTTTCTTGGAAGGGGATGTTTCTTTATGCATTCCCTCCCCTTCCTCTCATTCTGAGAGTCCTGTTCAAGATTCAACAGGATGCTCCCAAAATCTTGTTGGTGACCCCCTTTTGGTTCCCTCTACTTCTGCATGTAGCCAAGGGCAATCATCACAAGTTACCTCACAGGGTGGATCTCCTCACAAAAGACAAGGGATCTCTCATCCATCCCCACCTGTCCATGCTTCAAATGACATTGTGCAAGATAGGGTTTTGATCCCTTATAGATACCTTTTTTTCTGAGGATGTGCTGCAGGTCCTGCAAGAGGCCAGGAAACCTACTACTAGGAAATCCTACTTATCTAAATGGAAGAGAAACTTTGGTGTCTAAAATGTGACCTGGATCCACTTTCTGTGCATGTTCCTTTAGTTCTGTCTTATTTGTGTGAATTGCTCAATGCTGGTTTGGCCTATTCTTCTACTAAGGCCCACTTATCAGCTCTTTCTGCTTGTCTGCCTTTGACTTCCGTGTTACCATCTACATTTGAAACTAAGCAATTTCTTAAAGGCGTCCTTAATATTAGGCCTCCCAGGAAGTCTATTCCTCCTCCCTGGAATCTTAATTTAATTCTGGACAAATTGACTTGGGCTCCTTTTGAGCCTGCTGTTTCAGATTCCTTACAATATTGTTCTTGGAAGACTGTTGGTTTGTTAGCTCTTACTTCTGCCAGATGGGTATTATGGCTCGTCTGCATTTTTTGATATTTCATGATTACAGGGTGTCCTTGTGTACTAATCCTTCTTTCATGCCCAAGGTCATTAATGAGTTGTCACTTAATCAGTCTATTAATTTGTCCACTTTTACCCCTCTTTACAGTCTGACAGTGAGAGGGTGCTGCATACCTTGGATGTACATAGTTCAGATTTTATTTGGATAAAACTAAAGCTATTAGAAAATCTTACCAATTATTTGTTTCCTTTCATACTTGGTCTTTAGGTCTGGCTCTTTCCAAGCAAACTATTTCCACTTGGATTTCAAAAGCTATTTCTTTTTGTTACACTTTTCATGACAAGAGCCTTTGTTTTTCTGTAAAGGTTCATTGCACTAGAGCTGCGGCTTCTTGTCCTGCCTTTTTTTCAAAGGCTTAAACACTAATTCTATTCTTGAGGCTGCTACCTGGACTTCTGTGCATACCTTTACCAAACATTACCAGCTGGATGGCCTCTCCAGGGCTAGAGCTGGTTTTGCGTATGCCATTCTTCATGGCTTCTTGGAGGGCTCTACTGCTTCCTCCTCCCAAGTTTCTTCCTGAGCTTTGGCACTCTCCCATTTGTAAGGAATACTGCAGCAGTGAATGTAAGGACATAGTATAGTTGTGTAAAATCTTACTGTAATGGTAGATGTCCTTGCCTTCACCACTGCAGTATTCACTCCCTTTCACCACCCCCGGTCTTGTTTCCTTCCTGGATGTACAGGTTCTACTTGGTTTTCCTTGGACTTCTGTTCCTATTGGGGCAATCACTTCTGAGGATGGTATGCCTGAATGTCATCTTTATGCACTTCCCTACAGAAGGCGTGTGTAGGTGATATTCAGTGTACCTTTAAGCAACAGTAGACTTTGATAAACTGGGCAGTTGGAGGGCTTCATGGCAGGGAATACCCATTTGTAAGGAATACTGCAGTGGTGAAGGCAAGTGCATCTAATGTTATGGTAAGATTTTACACAAATGTACTGCATTTGATGCACTTGTTTCCATGTTGCATAGTTTATATAGTGCAAAGCTTTGTATTAGAGGTTTAATTTTTTACAGGTTGCTAGTTTTCATGCACTCAGTGTGCAGTAATTTCAGTGTGTGTTTGTGTTCATGGAAGAGTGTTATGTATATTGATAAATGGCTATTTTTTCATTGATTGCTTGGGAGTCTGGTTTTCTAGGAGGTTTACCATGTTCTTTCTTTTGCTCTGCAGGATTTTAGCTCAGCTGAGAAGATGTGGTAATTGTTGAAGGTTTTAGTGTGGCTTATTAGTTAGGTATTTTTATACAATATTTACTGTGTTTTCCCCTTTGCAGAAAGTGGCAGTATGTTTAGAATTAGTTTTGTTGAGGGGTTGTGAAATCAGAGTTGTCACTTCACTTCTGTGCTATATGTGGCAGTGATTATGACCATGTTGTATTGCTCAGATACTGGGTAGGTTTTCCCGATGGCTCAAATGAAACGATGATCAGCTTCACACAACAACATGGCTCCAGTGATATATTCTGGTACATGCTTACAAGCCTACTGAAGGATGCTACAGGTTATTGCATGTTTTTATGTATGACATTTAAATTCTCTTTCATTATTTATGTCAAATCTTGAATTTGGACTATATGGTGTAGGAAGAAATAAGTATGAATGATTTATTCAGTGTATAGCTGTGCCATGTTTTGTGCATAACTAGTAGATTCATAGGTTTTTACTAAACTAATGACCACCATAGTCTTTACATGTCCAAAATCAGGCATAACTTTTAAATATTACCGTAATTCATGTTAGTAGAATAACCAGATTTTGAATAACATGGATTTCATAAAAACTTACAAGTATGAAACTTTAATGTCTGACATTACAGACTGACTGTAATATTCAATGATTTGCCAGAAAATGATCACATTTATTTAAGAAGAAAAGTAATAATATGAGGCAAAATCGCAGATAGTTGAGCAGAATTAAGTAGTTAATGACCAGCATACCTCTCAACCTGGAAACATCAAAAATCTGGACAAGGCCCATGAAAAGTAGGTACAAATCTGTACGCTGATTAACATAAAATTTGCATACACAGTTATGCAACCACGCCCACTCCAGTGTGATTGTGGGATACCAACTTTCAAACGCAAACTGAAGAACAGACAACCAAAATATGGCACTACCAGAGTCCCCCCGCAGCCATTCCAATGTACCATTACCTGTCTATTTTGCCCCATTTGGCATAAACACTAATGTGTGCATACTGTTTTACTTCTACAATGATCATTTGGATTTTATTTTTACATTTTGTAGCACAATGCGCAAACACCAATAGAAATCTGCTAAACAAAGCAATACTGTCTCACAATGAAAATAGACTTGGCATTAAAACTTCTCTGCCCTTGAAACTTGCATTAATTGAAACAACATTGAAACCCACACCACATCCAAAGAAAATGCATGGCCAGGCAGTGGTGGATAAAGATTACCTTGGGCTGTTTTCAAATCGTTGGCCCCTTGCACATGAAACAAGAAGCATACATGTGTTCTTTGATACACCTTCATGACTTTATTAAATTATATTCCTTGTACAGCCCACTTGTTAGAACGCGTTTTAGATTTATTGTTTGAACATTTTTCCAGTAGGCAATGAAACGAAATGCATGAACCAATAATGACAAAACTGCCCAATTCAGAACATTTCCAATTCCATCATAAAAGTCTACTTCCACACCCACAAAATATATATCTATATATAAAATAGAATGACAGTAGTGTAAGCCGTAGGCATCTTACACAGCTTCTTGCACTTATTTCCAATTTCAGTTTTTTTTTTTTTTTCGGTGGGGGTGACAAACATTTTGGAAAGTTACTAGAATAAAATGTTATGTTACCACGATGCATTTCACTGCCAAGGCTCAAACCCAGGACCCTTTGCACTACAGTCAGAAAAACAAACCACTATACCAAATCAGCAGTTTCCTCAATGATAGGAAGACAAACTTAAATGGCTATCATTTAGTTAATTCAGTTCTCACTTGTCACCATAGTTTTCAACCTCTTAGCACAAAAAACCTGTACAAAGCCAATAATGGGGGAATACAGCCCCAAAATAGGGACAAATTTATCTTATAAACTTAGAAAATTGCTAGAATAAAAAGTTTTGTGTTACCATTTATTTTCTGAAGAATATGAAGTCTGAAATTCAAATGCCTGTCATTATTTAGTGAATTCAGTCCTTTAGTGATTGCCACAAAAATCCTGAAAACCACAGACTTTGAGGGACAAAGCTGGAGACCTTGCAGATTTTTTTGCCTGGTGATGCTGCGGTAGCATTGTCACCTCACAGTAAGATGTTGTCCTGTTCAATTCTCAACTAGAGTGTCTCCTGTGTGGAGACGTGCATGAATGGGCCTATCTTCGTTGAAAGTTGTGCGTCAGGGCTGGCAACTCGGCACATAAAAATCTACTGCCAATCATTAGTGGACCAGAGTTCTGCTGTGGTGAACCCTAACCGGGAAAGCCAAAAGACACAACAAAAATATTTCAAACTTTAATAGCTATGGTAAAGCATGTATGATGTAACAATCTGACCAGGCATTATCAACTTACACAGGCTTGCTGTAGGTCTTCTGTTCTTTTTTTCCCTACATGAACATTTTCATAAAAAAAAAAATGCTTCTAACAATGGCAAGTGTAGGTACTATGAAAGTATTCCCTGGAATGTATAAAAATAGCTTTCCTGAAGAGCTCAACATGCTGAGAATTGATGATTGGACTACAAACTTATGGTATCATGTAAGTGAGAGAGGAAAAACAGGCTACTACTTAGTTGTGACGTGATGGTGACAGGTTTCTGCAGAGTACTAGTTTTGAAAACTTCTGCAGAATTACATGCCTCCAGTAGGATATTCCTGCACAGTATCATCTGGTAGAAGATGAAGCCTCAAAATGACAAGTTCTAATATGATTTGCTGACATAAAAGGAAGGTAGATGCATCAACCTTACAAAGAAAATGACATAGTTAAGATTCTGTCCTAGAGCTGCCTTGGAAAATGAATCATTTTCTACTGCTTCTCATAATTAATGTTCAAACATATATGGAAAAAAACAGAATGTATATACAGTGGCACTCTTCACTAATTAGATCAGTGGAATAAAATACATACATCTCATATGGCTCTAATCGAGCTACTACATTATATTAAATATAATGCCCATTTAGGAAATTCCAAGTGAAAAATGCTTGACAAGAAAAACACAAACACCACACACATCCTTCCTCCGAACAGAAGTCCTGCCCATCAGCAAGAAAATCTTTCACTCTGCAGCGAACAAAAACTGCTCGTCAGCAAACAAAACAAAATCCTTCACCCTGCAGCCCAGACTGCACACACATACCCTTCACTCTATTAAGTACCTTTAGAATCTGAACAGAAGTCCTACTTGTCAGCGAGAAAATCCTTCACTCTGCAGCAAACAAAACAGAAAATCCTTCACTCTGCAGCCCAGACCGCCTTTCACTCTATTAGAATCCAAACAGAAGTCTTGCGTTCTACCAGCAAACAACTCCTGCTTCTCACCCAGAAAATTCTTCACTCTGCAGGCAGTAAATCCTGTTTATCAGACAGCAAACAAAACAGAAAATCCTTCAGTCTGCAGCCCAGACTACTAAAATCCATTAAATACCAGCAAACAAATCCTGCGTTGACTCTGCAGTTATAGCGTTTATCAGCAAAAGCCCACCGGACACGGCACAACTCCTTCAAGGCAGTCCTCCCAGTATTCAAAAAGACGCGCGTCATATGCACATCCAAGCTTAATTCCGACAGGCTGGCAGAGCTGACGTCATCGCGTACGTGATGACGTCAGTTCTGAAAAGCGCGGACTCTAAATTATATTGAAAAATCAGAAATGAAGGGGTGCCACTCGGGAATCATGGCACCCCATTACTGGGACCCCAAAACTTGGTAAAAACCGAGTAATTTGGGACGGTTGGGAGGTCTGATGACCGGTAATATTGCTTTTATATTTTTTCAGTCTGATGATTTCTGCTATGGTGTGGGTGGTCAGTTATTTCCACAGATTTCCTTACCTGGGTGTAATTCTTTTCTTGGTTCTCATTTGGGTCTTGTTCCAATCACAAGTTTATTATATTATATTATGCATTATATTAGATAATGTAATATATTATATTAGTGGGGTGTAGGCGCAGGAAACATTTGTAATGACGAGGTCAAGCATGATATTTGTTTACTGACATTTGACTACTGGCAAAGTCTAACTGTGTAGGTGTCCATTTTTATTGGAGGCCCAGGGAGAAGTTCCACAGCATTTCAAAAATATTTTGAAAACAATTTTAAAAGCCTTGAAAATAAAACATCCACAGTTTAAATAATTATACCAAAATTGGACATATGTGAAAATTAGTTAAAACAAAGACAACTTGTATAACAAAAATTTAATTATTAGAGAAATTTTAGACCATTTTTAGAAGTAAAAGGTAAACTAGTATAATACATACAGGAATTGCAATATGAAGTTAGGGAAATAATAAGTTACTACATATCAAGATAAAGTTAGGACGTGAGTCAAAAGGGGGAGTAAGGAGGTGTAAGGTATGAATCGGAACGTGTTCATATTTAGAAATATTGTTATCCTGAGGTTGAACAAAAACAGAGACTGATTTTGGCTAAGAACCATTTCAAAATGGTTTTGAAGGACTAGAGGGGAGGGTATTGCTCCGATGGATATCGGTAACGAGTCCCAGGCCTTAGAAACATTGCATAAATATAGATAATGTCCTGCAGATTTGATAGTGTTGGGAACAGAAAGGTTTTTCCTCACTGAGTCATACTGATGGCGTATGAACATAGTTGTATAAAATGGTATTTAGTGTTAGACATGCAGATGAATGCTGGCTAATGTTGTAGGTGGGAAGAAGCTCTGTAGATGTTAGTTGATGGGTTAGTTCTAACCAATTTAGGCTTTCAGTGCTATACAGTAGTGGGTCCTGAAAGGAGCATTTGCTGCAAATGTAGCCAATTTGTTACAGCACTGCTCAAATTTTGTTTTTTTGTGCTGTCTGGGAGTTAGTAAAAATGGGTGAGCCATAAACTAGTGAGGGGAGGTGCTAATTAGTGGTGAGTGTAGCTTTAGTAGTGTTGGTGCGAAAGTTTTTGGATCTCTAAAGCATTCCAAGTTTTGGGTGATTTATTTATGCATTCTTGTATGTGCATGTCAAATGTAAGATAGGTAAGATAAGTACTAGGGTAGCTGCTCTTGTTGGCCTTTTTATCTAGCTAATTTCCCTTTTTTGTGCTTGAAATAACCTATCCCAATAGGTAATAGATTGGTCTTACCTGTCTCGAGGTTGATAATTAAATATTACCCCAAATGAGAATAACTGGGATCATACCATAGATAATGTGAGTGGACCCATGCCTAGGATAAAGCATTTAGGATCTGCATCTGCCCATTTGTAATGCATGGGAAAGTTCTGGGGTACATTTTCTGTTTCCCGTCCATAAACCTTGGTTGCACCGTAAAATGGACAGGGATGAACTTTGTTTTATGTGGATGAGGAGTCTGTTCCACAGCAGTGGTATCCTCTGCAAAATATACTTGTCCCTCCAAACTGTTCTATTAATGTTACAGAAGAGGTTTAAATGCCTAGGCAAAGTATTTCTGACAACATTTGGCTTACTGATTTGCAATAAATCCATTAGTAATAGGTGTGAGGATGTCTTCTATGCCAGACACAGGTCATGTCTTAGCAGTTTGTAGGATACCAAGTATAGTGACAGGGCTTTCAGTCGGTCCATGTAGGACCTGTTGTTTTGGACTTGTATCCTGTTAGTAAGATATCTTTATGGGAATGCCAACTGTTACATGTGTCTGAACAGATACAGTAATGCATTTTTTGGTATTTAGTCTTAGACCATGATTTTCACACCAGTTGTTTGAGACAAATCTCCCTGCAGGATGGCCAAAGTCATTGAGGATTCAGTGGCTGCTCCTAGCTTGCAGTCATCTACAAATGTGGTTGTCATCATCCACTTTTAGCATTACTATTGGTGTTATCATTATTATTATTATTATCATTATTATTATTCAGTAATACTTATAATCATCCACTATCATCCCTCATTATTTGCTATTAGAAGTGACTTCAGATGGTGTATTAAGTGAGAGGATTTTAAATGTTGTTATTCATGAGATAGCTCTGTCGGAAACAGTAGTATTTGGGAGAGAGGTTGAGCATGAATTGTAAGTTACAAAGCCATGTTTCAGTGTCTGTTACAGCTTCCTGAATAATTTTTTGAAGGTGTGGCAAGTTATCTGATACATGTATAAATGTGAAGTCATCAGTGTATTATATTAGGGAAGCCTGTTGTGTGGATCAGTGGAGGGTGCCGGTGTTTTAAAGAGAAGGAGACCAAGGATGGAGTCCTGTGGTACACTGGTGGTGACTGGAAGGTATGAAGAGAGGGTGGAGTGCCATTTTACTGACTGATACATATTGGACAAATAGCTCTTGAACCAGAGAAGGCTGCTCTGGGATAGACCTAATGTGAACATTTGAAGTCGAAGTTTGCTGTGACACGTTATGTTGATGGCTTTAGACAAGTACAGAAATAAAGGGGAGACTAGTTTGTCATTATCTCTTTCTTTATTAACAGTATCTATAAGGGCTAGAGGTGCAGTGTTAGTACTGTGGGAGGTATGGAAGCCTTGTTTTTCCAGTATTTCAGTTATGGTGGGTTTAGCATGATGGTTAATTTCTTCACCTCATAAACGCAGAGTACACAGTTTGATTCTGAATTCAGGGCAATTAGCTTACTATTCTCACACGAACCTAAGATCACTTTAGGTCTAAGGTTAGTGATGTCTGTTGAATTTCCTACTTTGTATAGATACATATAATGTGTGATTGTTTTTAAAGAAAGGGAATGTGGGATTCCTAGACTGACCTATTTATAAGGACTGAGACAAGATGGGCAATGCTATTGGCTGCTGTTTTAAGGTACTCACTTGAAAGGGCATCAGTTGAAGCTACGCATAGTTTAAGTTTGAGTTGTTTTATATTGAATAAGGGCACTGGTTTGAAGGTAAAAGTGGATGTAGTGATATATGGCTATTGGGCAGGGTTGGGATTAGATGTGGGAATCCTTGGTTAGGAACACTATGCTATCTATAAAATAAGAGACAAATTATATTGTAGGTTTGAGTAATGAGTTTTTGGGAGAGGGATTAGGGTTGAATTTTTGACCATGTTGAAAGAGTTTTTTAACAGATGACTGGAATCTTTTTAGGGATGTGTTAGCTATTGTTCAGAGTGTTGTTCTAGTATAGTTTTTTTTGTCTTCATTTATTCCTTTTTATTACAGATGTGTAGCTTTTGGAAGTTTGAGATATTGTGATGACTTATATTTCTACCTTATATTTCTACCTTTCATTCCACTCTTTTTCTTCATCCTGCATTAGCATTCTACTCTTTTTGGATAGCCAAATTGCATTATTTGCTTTTACTCTCTTTCTTCCAGGAACTGTAAGGCCATTTAGAAATTTGCATTGAATTCATTTAAATCGACATGTAACAGTAGGATTTTTTGGATATTCCAATTAAAAGATAATAGGGTCGGAATGCATATGTCTGGGTTAAACTTGTACAGGTTGCATGTTGTTTTATAAGCATGCCATTTAAGTGGATGTGTCAGATATGTGGTTTAATTTCTCCAGATCTTTTGGGTTTCTAATACCGTTAATGGGAATGGACCTCATTCTTAAGTCAAGGTTTGGTTAAAGTTCATGAAATTAGTATTGGTTCAATCTTTGTTATCCAAAAGTGCTCTTCTTAGCACCCACAATGGGCCCAAAATTGATTCCTGTAATTCATACAGAGTTTCATTTATGGGTAGCATATCTAAAAATGACTGCAGTTTTTTTTCACCCCATTGCTCCTACTACTACTATTGGAACTGTCTGGGCATTTTTCCTCCACATTGCTCTTGGTTCTGCCTGCAAACCGTGATATTTTATGACTTAGCGTCTCAGTGTACGTAAGACGCTGTAATGGCAATTTGTAGCAATTTCAATGATCAATGCTAATTTTGTGTTTTTTTTCATTAAAGTCTATGTCTGCTGTTCTCATACTTACTTTTTTGAACTGTTGGTAATGAGTGATCCAATCCAATGTACAGTTCATACTTAATTTTTCATGTTCCCAATGCATCTCAGCTACTTCTGTATTGTGGTGCTAGAACAATCCTCAGTGGAACAATCGTGCCACACTATCATGTCTTATAGTGTATAGGCCCTCTGCCATAAGTGTATGACAACCAGCAACAAGGTATGAGACACATTTTAATTCCTTTTTTTTTTTTTTTTTTTTTTTTTTTTTACAGAACTTACATTTGTCTGCCTATCTCAAATGTTCAGTGGACTTTGTAAACCTATGTGTATGTAGTTCACTATCCTGGGCTGCTATTATTGATCTTTCATCCACTGGTTTTAACTTGCATCACCTTATCTATACCTTGTCAAATTCTTATCAACATGAGGTTGTTCCAGGAGATCTCTAGACGTGTTACTATATTTATGGCTTTTCCACATTTTTTTTTCCTTCTTATCTGATCCTTCTTACATTCTTGCTTTTGTTTTTTTGTACATTTAGTTGCTGTATGATTTTTGTTGACTTCCAGATTGATTTCCATTCTTGCCTTCAATGAAATGATTCTGCTATACTAAGCAGAGAAGTCATCATAGACTTCGTCTCCTCAAGCTTTAAAACTTTCAAGACTGTTTAGATCTGATGAGGTCAACAGATATGTATGCAGTCCCACAGCTGCAGATCTATACATATATCCAGTTTCGAGGAGGCCTATACCTCCTTTAGAGCATGAAATAAATCTTGGTATAGTCTGATATTAATATTTCATTTGGTAAGAGTTGAAACATTTTTATTGTTTTTCTTTATAACTAATCCAATACCTTTTGAGAACAGCCAATCTCAGCAAGTCTATGACCATCTATCACTTTATATCCTATTCCCACCATTCCCGTTGCAGTTTTGTTTTCTCTGTGTAAACTGCAAGACGTCCCTCTACTTCCTACATCTTAGAAGAATACTGGTCAAAGGGCAGTGGTAAAAATACACACTTACAAGGCAAGAGCAGCAACAACATATCCCATAATCTCTTAACGCAAGAATTCTGGACAAAGGCTACAGTAATGGGGGGAAACAATGGCCCAAGAATAGGGACAGACTTTAAATATTGCTCTTATAAGCTAATAAAGTTGTTAGACTAACAGGATTTGTGATTATGTGTAT
Organism: Protopterus annectens; assembly: GCF_019279795.1. Taxonomy (NCBI): domain Eukaryota; kingdom Metazoa; phylum Chordata; order Ceratodontiformes; family Protopteridae; genus Protopterus; species Protopterus annectens. Next base: position 1,628,541,744 of record NC_056733.1, read on the forward strand.
TTTGTCTGAAGGATATGAAATCTGAAATGCAAATATATATTGCTGTTTAGTAGCTTCAGTCCTTGATGATTTGCCATAACAATACAAAACTTATGAGGAATGCATCAAAAATGAGGCTAAAATCTGGACAGATGATAATGCTACGCAGCCCTGGACCAACCAAGCCCGATCCCTCTTTAATGTAATTTGCAGACCAACCTCAGCACTGTAGCACTGTGTGTAAGTTTAACTGTAGCAACTGTTGCTAGAAAACAGTTTGCTGCAGATTAAAACTAAAAAGAAATTGTTTTTCTTTTTTGAATAAAATCTGAACTTTGTAGTGCTTTGTGAAGGCAGGGTATAAACTGTAGCAACTGGTTGCTACATTTGTAACAAACAGATTGCTACAGTGTAAAGGTTGCAGTGTTTTTTATTTTCTTATTTTGTTTTGTTACTAAAACATGAGTGCTGAAGCACTCCATGCAAGCAGATACAAAATGTGGCAAATGTTTGCTGTACATGTATCAGACAGTTGTTGTGTCTTTCGTCTGTTAGGGGTTGCCACAGCGGAACTCCGGTCCGCTAATGATTGGCAGTAGATTTTTATATGCCGAGTTGCCAGCCCTGACGCACAACCTTCAATGAAGGTTTACCCATTCACGCATGTTTCCACACAGTAGATGCTCTAGCTGAGAATCGAACAGGGCAACGTCTTACTGTGAGGCAACAATGCTACAGCAACACCACCACCGCAGTTGCTACTTTTAAAAGACGCAATTTTTTTCACTACAATATGAGCACTGAAGCGATTTGTACCATACTTCTCAACCTCTTAGCTCAAGAAATCTGGACAAAGCCTGACATAATGAGGATACAAAGACCCAAAATAGGGACGTATTTTAAGTATTGCTTTTATAAACTTAGAAAGTTGCTAAAATAACAGGGTATGCATTAAAATGCATTTTCTATAGGATGTGATGTCTAAAACTCAAATGTATGACATTATTTACTATTTTTATTCTTCAGATTATCCTAGTGATTTGTCAGAAAATCAAACATTTTATGAGCAGCAGACCAACATTTTGAGGCAAATCTGGACATTCTCTGGACAGTTGAGAGGTATGATTTGTACATGCAGAGCAACCATTTGCTACTTTGCCGGCAGTACAAAACTGCCACTGCTTACAGCAGAAAAGCCGCCATGAAAAGCATGGTTCTCAACTCTCCAGATTTTCACAGAATGTCCTAATTATGGCCTCATATTTTTGTATGTTCAGCATCAAATTTTTGGTTTTCTGGCAATTCACTGCAATGATTTGTGGACTGAATTCACTTCATCATGTGGACCCGAGGTTCACACTGCTGGGTGGCTAGTCCTGATATGCCTGTTCTTCCATTCCACACACTTGCATGCATGCTAACACTTACGGCCAGTATTGAGTATCCGATCCACCTACTTACTGCAAGTCTCTGGAATGTGGGATGAAATAGAAGCACCTGGAGGAAACCCATGCAAGCAGATGTTCAACATTCACTCTCTTCAGACTCAGCACAGAAAGCACCCCAGCCAAGAATCGAGCCTGGAAGTCTCTTCTATGAGACTACAATGCTATGTGCTGTGCCATAGTGTGTGTGTGTGTGAGTGAGACTATATTACATATATATATATATATATATATATATATATATATATATATATATATATTTGTATAAAATATATAATATATATGTGTGTGTGTGTGTGTGTGTGTGTGTGTATGTGTGTGTATATATACATATTTGGGTATACTTCAGTAGATTGAATTTATACTTTCCTGAACTGAGACGACAGTACCAAAATTGCAATAAACTGAACCATCACATTACTAACATTTTTTACAGGGAAAGAAGACACTTAGCTGACATTTAACAAAATAATACACTGAAATACCCCACCCACCCCCCAACCAAATATACCAACTCTGAGATCATACTGTATTGAGGGAAAGGGGTAATTTTCGCCATGCTGGCCAAGTGTGTCCATTCCCTATAAAAATTGGTAATCTTCTGGTTTGGTTTACTGAAAGTTCAGTTTTGTCATCTGTAGAATCTGCAATTCAGGTAAGTGTAAATTCAGTTTACCAAAGTAGACCCCTGTGTCTATATCTATTATATATAATATGTATGTATATAAATAGATAGATAGATATACAGGTAGCTTACATCCTTCTAAGTTGGGAATTGCTAATTGAAGGCTCAGTGTCTTATTCTAAAAGTGTATTAGTTCTGGTTAAAGCACTTGGGCTTCAGGCCAGTTATTTTTCATTAAGAAGGTTTGTGCTCTGCAGTCTTGTGGGAGGAGAGGCTCTTGTGGAAGGAGATGCTAGATTCTGCCCTTCTGAGCTGGGAATTTCTGGTTAAAGGCTTAGTGTGCCTGCTTATTTGAACTGTTTCTTTCTGAAATTAGTGTGCCTTGTTTGCTGTAGCATAGACTAGATTCAGGTATCCTGAATCTAACTTTGTTTGTATAACTTGAGCACTAATCCAGGGCATCTTTTTTGGAGAAGGTTCCCCTGCAACCTAGTGACAGGAGTGTACAATTAGAACTTGTCTAATTGAAGACTGCTAGAACAGAACTCAGTTTTGAGCTTTTTTTACTGGTTAATTGGGTTTGTTTGTTTGTTTGTCTTTTCAGCTTTTCCCGGTTAGGGGTCACCACAGCGGAACTTTGGTCCGCTAATGATTGGCAGTAGAATTTTATGGTACCGAGTTGCCAGCCCAATGCCCATCCTTCAGCGAAGGCACGCCCAATCACAGATGTCTTTCGGAGGTCACTCGACCACGGGGAGGACATGCAGACTCCACACAGAAGGCACTCCAGCCGAGAATCAAACAGGAGAACCTCTTGCTGTGAGGCAACAATGCTACTGCTGTACCACCTGGGTAATTTGTTTAAATCAGTTTGCTCTTTTTCTGTTGTTATATAAAAAAAATTGCACTTTATTCATCTGCTTTTACTGTGTTTCTGTTTCTTCCTACTTTATTACATTATTTTGCTTTTACTATTTGTTCTTAAAAGTACTTAATTGCATTTATTCTGCTGCATTTATTACTGCTTGTTAGTAGCCTGATTAAATTGTAACTGTTATTCTAAGCCTTTGGTTGAAGTACTTGGGCTTCAGACCAGTTGTTTTACATTAAGAAGGTTTGTGGCTGCACTGTTGTGGCAGGACAGGTAGCTTACATCCTTCAAAGTTGTGAGTTGCTGATTGTGGCTTAGTGTCTGTTATTCTAAAAAGTGTAGTAGTTCTGGTTTAAGCACTTGGGCTTCGAGACAGTTATTTTACATTAAGAAGATGTGGTTTGCACTCTTGTGGGAGGAAAGGGTAGATTCTGCCCTTCTGAGCTGGGAGTTTCTGATTAATTGCTTATTGTGCCTGCTTATTTGAACTGTTTCTTTCTGAAATTGGTATACCTTAGCATAGACTAAATTCAGATCTGCTGCATCTAGCTTTGTATAACTTGAGCACTAATCCAGGCCATCATTTTTTGGAGAAGGTTCCCCTGCACCCTAGTGGCAGGAGTGTGCAGTTAGAACTTGTCTGATCGAAAACTGCTGGAACGGGGCTCGGTTTTTAGCTTTTTATTGGTTAATGTGTTTAAATCAGTTTGCTCATTTGCTACTGTTATATTAAAAAAAAAATATATATATATATATATATATATATACTTTATGCATCTCCACTTCCCAATGCCATAAAGTCTGCTTTTCAAATTTTCTCTTAGAAGTAGCCCATTTTTTAGTTTTAGCACTCAAATCTGTTTCTTTGAGCTCAGCACTTGTTCAAAACTGGTTGTAAGCACTATATAAGCAACAAATTACTACAGCGGTCAACTTTCCTCACTTGTCTAGAGGAAAACAGTTTTTAGTACTTAATAAATAAGCACCTATCTAGGCATGTCTAAGGGTCAGCTCCCAGTGTTTTCTCCTATCTACCTGATGAATCTGGGTATCTTGGGACAATGCAGAAATTGCCTCATGTACACAGACAACCCTCTCCTCCTACCACCCAACACTACAACCTTTGATAGATGCACTTATGTAGCCAAACTATTAGCAAAGCTCTCTTCAACCAAGACTGGAATAGGCAGTCAAGAGGAGAAGGTAAGCACTTGCAAAACACCACACTCATCACATTGTCCCTCAAAACTTACACCACTAAAACAGACACATAGAAACACAAAACACACACCTACATTCCCGGAGCTCTCAATAAAAATCTGCTAAAGCAACAGAGACCTCCAAAGCAGAAACACAAGCAACCTCCACCCCCCCAACACAACCCAAATGACACATAGCCCACAAACTCAGTGTGCCACTCAACCACAGCCCATAAGGCATAACAATGTACCCAGCACTCTAGTCATAGGTGACTCTATAGTCAGGCACACTGATGTTCCACTCACCAGACTAAACAAGGAGACAGCTGTTTGTTGGGTGCCAGGATCTGCCACGTAATGCACGCACTCATGTTACTCCACAACAAGCACAAATATGACTCTGTCATTGTCCATGTTGGTGTGAATGACTTGAGATGTATCTCCCTGGATTACATGAAAAGAGACATGGAGGAGCTCTCCTATCTTAACTCAGGCTGGTATGACCCTAGCCCTGAGTAGCATCCTGCCATCACCCAGAATGATACCACAGTACAAGGACAAAATGATTGACTTCAACAATTAGCTAAGCTTCTGGTGTCATTGTAAGGGGATCCAGTATCTGTCTGCCTGGGATGACATGATCAACAGACCACAATGCTTTGCCAGAGAGGGCCTGCACCTGTCAGCCTTGGGATTCCAGATAATGGGTAAGGCTCTTGCCAACCCATAGTGCCTTTATTAGGAAAGGTTCAAATGGCAAATTTGCTACTGTAACAAGCAAGAAAAATCTGAGGGCAATGATACTCAATGCTACAAGTCTAAACCTCAAAATCCATTCACTCGAGTCACTCCTTAAAATGGAGAACATCGACATCTGTGCAGTGACAGAGACCTGGTTCAAGGCTCCAGAGAACACCCCTGCATTACCAGGCTATAATTCATACCACACCTTTCGGCCACCTAACCTGGACCGAAACACTAAAGGTGGAGGAGTGTCCATATTCATTAAGGATATCCACACCTCCAGGCTAGTTGCTCAGCATAATGCATCCAAGATTATCCAAGTGCAACTAACTCTGGGCAAGACGGCAATCCAAATTGTAACTTGCTACAGATCCCCCACCATGCCCCAGGATTTCCACTCCTCATTTCTTGATACACTAGAAAATATTAGGGTACAACCCAACACCCTAATAATGGGCGATTTCAACTATCCCACCATTAACTGGGAAAACTACTCATGTACCAACCCTTTTGCTCAAAGTTTTCTGCAATTTGTAAATTCCAATGCCTTGGATCAACTTATCCACACCCCCACCAGGGCAGCAATATCCTAGACCTGGTCATTACCAACATGGGCGACTGATGTTCCACACCAGAGGTCAATGCCTCGTTGGTCATATCCGACCACAAGCTAATCATCCTAGACATCCACACCCCCCCCCCCCCCATTAGGGAAACCACTGTAAAAAAATTCTCCAAAGCCAACTACATGCTTCTTAAGCCAGAATTGGCATACTTCACGACACCCATGCAGACGGACAATAGAGGTACAACTGCTGAACTCTACACAAATGCACTTTATAAGCACTTACACAAGTGTATGGAACGTGCTGTCTCTAAAAGCCGACTTCACACTTCTAAAGACTAGTGTGGTCTTTTTTAAGGCCCCTGACCCTGCGGAAACCATTACTCAAGCCGCTGAATCACTTACAAATGCCTTCTACCAGCACCTACAGGACTGCATGGATCAGGCAATCCCAAACAAAACAAAGACTCTTTGTACCAAAGGCAAGCGTCCAGTCTGGTGGACCCCAGCCATAAACAAGCTCTACAGCAAAAGGAGGAAGCTACTACAAGATAGAGCAAAATCCTTAAAAGGGAAGACACCTTTTATCATTATAAGTAAAAAACTAACATCTCTCATAAAATCATCCAAGGCAAATTTTGAGAGGAAAGTCGCTAAGGACTCAAAAGACAATCATAAGGCCTTCTTTATCTATGTTAGAAACCTGGGAGGAAACTCCCAGATATGTTCAGAATTAGTTCAAAATGATGTAAAAATTACTGAACCTACAGACATTGCCAACATACTGGCTGACAGGTTCAGTGCAAACTTCTCCCCCCCTCCCCCCCAAAAGGAGAGATATCTATACCAGAGGATTGTAGCCCCCCAAACATCTGTAACGCTCAGGTGAGAACTGCTCTCTCCCAAGGCAAAAAACACAGCATCCATGGGACCAGATGGTGTCCCCGGTTGTGTGCTCCACGAACTCAATGAGGAATTAAACCCACAGTTAGGGCAGCTGCTTAATCTTAGCCTCACCTCAGGATACGTACCCAAGGAGTGGCGTACGGCAACTGTGGTCCCACTTCACAAAGGCGGTGCCTCCACCGACCCTGGAAATTACCGTCCCATCAGCTTGACAAGCCTGATCTGCAAAGCTATGGAGAAGATCACAATGGAACTCATAAATAAAGACATAGGGGACTTGCAGACTTTGGATCCAACCCAGTTTGGCTTTGTCAAAGGCAGATCATGCCTTTTAAACTTGGTTGACCTTTTTGAAACAGTCACCAAGGCCATTGATGAGGGAAAGGCAGTCCACACAGCCTACCTCGACCTGGCAAAGGCTTTCGACACAATACCCCACTCAGGTATCATTGAAAACCTCATCAGCTTAAATGTAAACCCATACGTCACAAGATGGGTTGCAAACTGGCTAAGTGACAGAACCCACAGGGTCAGAGTTGCTGGTGCCATGTCAGACTCAAAGCCTGTCACAAGTGGTGTCCCACAGGGCTCAGTCCTGGGCCCACTCTTGTTCGGCATCTACTTTTCAGAAGTACAAGCAAACACAGGAGGGTTATGGCTGACAAAGTTTGCAGATGACTGCAAACTGGGCGCCATAGTTGAGAACACATCTGACACAGATATCCTTCAGAAGGGTCTTATAGAAACAGATAACTAGTGCCAGAGCCATAGCCTAAAGTTAAACGCCAAAAATGCATAGTCATACCCTTCGGGAAAAACAAGGTTACCCCTAGCTACCATATAGGTGGCAATCCACTAAGCACAGAAGAGGTTATCAGGGATCTGGGGACCCAGGTTGACAGTAACCTTTCGTTTGACACTCACATTGCCAAAGTAGTTAGGAAGACCTTCTACATTGCCCACCTGATCATGAAGGGATTCACATCTAGATCAAGGGAAGTCATTGTCCCACTGTACTCATTACTCATCAGACCAATGATTGAGTACAATGCCCCATTCGGAATGTATCTGACTCGACACCTGCAGCAACTGGAAAGGCCCCAAAAGTTCCTCACCAAAAGGATAAAGGGTCTCAAAAACATGTCTTATGCTGCCCGACTGAAGGAACTCCAGCTCTATTCAGTCGCTTACCGTCTGCTCAGAGGTGACCTGTGTCTGACATACAAGGCCATGTCCAACCTGGAATTGATGAACATGCTTCACCTCAAAAAATCTAGATCCCTCAGAACTACAAGGGCGGGAGACTTAAACCTAGACACGGTTATTAATAGGACATGCTGGAGGGACAGATTCATCACCCAGAGACTCCCTATGCTGTTGAACAAAATCCTGGTACATGTGAGGCAGAGCAGCTCGCTGGCTTTGTTCAAGAGAACTCTTGACCAATGGATGGGAGATCGCAGATATACCCCAGGGATTACCTCAGTGTCACTGCTTGACAGAGGCACAGCAAAATAATGGGCATAGTATCCTTCAAACTAAAGGGGAGGCGAAAGCCACAAAACTCTGGGCTAGGCTTATAAATGCCCTTGGGCAGATAGCCTAGTATGAACCTATGAACCTATGAACCTATGAACAGAACCAAGATGCTATCCTCCAAAAAAAGAAAGCCAATTTGGTGGTCCCCTGCCATAAACAAACTCCACAACAGAAGAAAGGAACTGTTGCAAAAAAGAGTAAAATCCCATAATTGGAGGAACTACCTGGTCAGCCTCAGTAAGAAGCTGAGATCCATCATAAAATTCTCCAACGCTAGTTACGAAAACAAAATCACCACTGATTCTAAAGACAATCACAAAGCATTCTATAGCTATGTCAAGAATCTCAATGGCAACACTCAGATCTGCTCTGAGTTACAGCACAATAGCACTAAATATACAGAACCAACTGATATTGCCAAAATCCTGGCAGATAGGTTCAGTGCTAACTTTACCCCTCTCTCACCCCCTAAAGGGCCCATCTTTATACTGGAAGAATGCAAATTTGCTGTAATCATGGCTACCCTGGTAAAAACCACACTCTCCAAAGCCAAGAACACAGCATCCATGGGACCTGACAACATCCCAGGCTGTGTTCTACACGAACTACAGAATGAACTGGCATGCCACCTAAGCACCATGTTCAATCATAGCCTCATGTCAGGCTTTGTGCCCACTGAATGGCACACAGTGGAGATTATCCCACTTCACAAAGGGGGAGCCACAATGGATCCTGGGAACTACCACACCATTAGCCTAATGAGCCTGGTCTGTAAAGCCATGGAATGTATCATCATGGAACTTATAAACAAAGACATTGGTAATCTCCAAACTCTGGACCCTACCCAGTTCGGATTTGTAAAAGGCAGATCATGTCTCCTAAACCTTATAGACTTATTTGATGCAGTCAGCAAAGTCATAGACGAGGGTAAGGTGGTTCACACAGCCTATCTAGATCTCATCAAGGCTATTGACACCATCCTCCACTCTGGAATTATAGATAAACTCACTAAACTAGGTATAAATCCCTATGTCACAAGATGGGTTGTCAACTGGCTCACTGACAGAACCCACACTGTGAAAGTAGCAGACTCCAAATCTGACTTTAGACCAGTGACAAGTTGTGTACCACAGGGTTCAGTCCTGGGTCTTCTCCTGTTTGGTATCTACTTTTCTGAAGTACAGGCTAACACAGAAGGCCTTTGGCTAACGAAGTTCGCAGATGACTGCAAACTAGGAGTCATAATTGAAACTCCTCTAACGATGTGGGCATCCTACAAAAGGGCCTCAGATGCCTGGTGTCAAAGTCATGGCCTCAAGCTCAGTGTCAAAAAGTGCATTGTCATCCCCTTTGGTAAAAACTCTGTACCCATGAGCTACCACATAGGTGGTAGTCTACTTAACACCGAAAATGTGATGAGACCTTTTGACACAGGTAGACTGTAGTCTCTCTTTTGATAATCACATCGCCACAGTAGTCAGGTAATCCTTCTACATGGCACACCTCATTGCAAAAGGTTTGTCATCCAGGAAAAAAGAGGTCATCGTTCCCCTCTACTCATCAGTCATTAGACCCATTGTAGAGTACAACACCCCTTTTGGTATGTACCTCACTCACAAGACATCTACAACAACTGGAAAGGCCACAGAAATACCTTACAAAGAGGATTACCGGCCTCAAACAGATGCCCTAAGCAGACCATCTTAAAAAACTTCAGCTTTACTCCGTCACATATCGCCTACTCAGAGGCGATCTCTGCCTGACATACATAGCTATGTCAAACCCAGAGCTGTTGGACATGCTCCTCTTAAAGAAATCCCAATCCCTCTGAGCTACATGCTCTAGAGACCTAAACCTTGTCACCACAATAAACAGAACATGCTAGAGGAACAGATTCCTGTCCCAGAAACTTCCCATCCTCTGGAACAAACCACCTATTTATATCAAATAAAGCTTCTCATTAGCACTCTTCAAGAAAAATCTTGATGATTGGATGGGAAATAGGAAATTCACCCCAGGGATCACCAATGTGGCGCTACTCGACAGGGGCACAGCAAAATAATTTTCTTGGGTGGCGAAAGCCAGGGTACCTTTTTGGCTAGGCTTATACAGGCCCTAGGGCCAATAGCCTAGTACCTACCTATGAACCTATGAACAAATATAGATACAGATTTATAGATATAGATCAATACATTATATATAAATAGCTGTATATATATATATATATATATATATATATATATATATATCTCTATGGAGAGAGAGAGAGAGAGATGGGGTCTTTATTATAACAGCGAATGCTTAAAATAGCGAATGCTGTATAATCAACCCTAAAATGTCAAAACAGCAAAATGCCGAACATATGGAACGGTGATTTTTTTCCCAGGGGAAAAAACACGTTGATCCGTTAAAATTAAAATAAAAACCCACAAAATAAAGTGGGGGCTTCCCACCACACCCCCCTACTTAAATATACCATCTTTGATATTGCACCACAGTGGAGGAAATGGCAAAGTCCCCAAAACAGCCCAGTGATTATTTTCCCTGGGAAAAATATCTCTGTTCTGTGTGTTCGGGATTTTGCTGTTTCGATTAAAAAGGGTTGATTAAACAGCGTTCACTATTTTAAGTGCTCACTGATTTAATAGGGAACCGATATATATATATATATATATATATATATATATATATATATATATATATATATAGTTCCCCTACATTTGACAGAACTTACATTTGTTTGACAAACAGAGGTGTGAATTAATGTCGCTGTTACGGATGGCTGAATGGTGATTATGTTAATGCTATGGAATGTTGATACAGTTAAGTGGAGTTTAGGGGAGTGTGTGTGTGTGTGTGTGTGTGTGTGTGTGTGTGTGTGTGTGTGTGTGTGTGTGTGTGTGTGTGTGTGTGTGTGCGCGCGTGCATATATGCATTTATGTGAGTTAGGATTATGGTTGGGGATGAGCGAAGGATGGGTCTCTGTGTGCAAGTTTGTGCATTTTTTTATATGTATTCAGAGAACAGTATTCCAAACAGGAGATGCACAAGTGCTTAGTTCTGTAGAATACCACTAGTAAAAGGCCTATTGGTGGAGGTGGATTCTTTCACCCTAACTTCATGTCTCCTATCCATATGCCATTTGACTATCCATAGGGTTACATAGAGGTTTATGTCTAAATTTTTGAGTTTGTCTATAATACTTAAGTGAAGTAGTGTATTGAATGCCTTTACCAAGTCGAGGTAGGCAGTATGCACTTTTTTGCCCATCATGCATGGCTCAAGTGGCCTTTTCAATGTAGTCCACTGGGTTTAGTAGGTGTGACCTACCACTGACAAACCTAAACTAGGATGAGTCCAGTGTTTGAAGATTTCTTATGTATTTATTAAAGCCATTATAACTTTTTCCATGGCCTTGTATATAATACTAGTCCAACTTATGGGTCTCTAGTTCCCTGGGTCTGTTGATGGTCCACCGTTATGTAGAGGAATGACCGTTGCAGTTCTGCATTTTCCAGACACAAATCCTGGCTGGAGGCTGTGGCTGAGTAGACATTTTAGTGGGCCTGAAGGGTCAATTTGCAAACTAAATTGGAAGCATCTCTGGATGTTATCAGGGCTCTTTGCTGTAGTGTGCTTAGCCCTGGATAGAGAAGTGAGCAGACCTCCAAACCATTCTGAATTACTCGGTTTTTACCGAGTTTTGGGGTCTAAATGAAGGAGTGCCATGATTCCCGAGTGGCACCCCTTCATTTCCGATTTTTCTTTGCATTTTTGAAATTTTCTCGCTGTCGGAGCTGACGTCATCACGTGCACAATGATGTCAGCTCCGCCAGGCTACCAGCCAGTCGGAATTGAGCTCAAGGAGCTCATATCATCATTTCTGGCTGGCTGAAATGGTGGGAATTCGAGCAGTTAGAGTGCTGGGATTAATGGCAGCAAGGAACATTTTCAGCTGCCTGAGCAGTTAGAGCCGGGATTAACGGGCCGACGATGAACAGAAGAAGAGCAGTTTACCAGGAGTAATGGCAGCAAAGTTTGCCAGCTGGAACAGCAAGGAAGCTGAGGGGATTAATGGAGGAGTAATGGCAGCAAAGTTCTCCGACCGGGAATGGGATTAATGGCGGCAAGGAAGTTGAGGGGATTAATGGAGAGTAATGGCAGCAAGGAAGCTGAGGGGATTAATGGAGGAGTAATGGCAGCAAAGTTCTCCGGCCGGGAACGGGATTAATGGCGGCAAGGAAGTTGAGGGGATTAATGGCAGCAAGCTAAGCTGGCGGGCTGAAGAGCTTGGATTCAGGCAGGTAAGGAACAGGGTGTGTGTTTGGATTCAGGCAGGTAAGGAACAGGGTGTGTGTGTGTGTGTGTGTGTGTGTGTGTGTGTGTGTGTGTGTGTGTGTGTGTGTGTGTACACATAGTTTCACTAGAAAGTTTTGAAACCTCATCAAGGTGTTCTGTCACTATGTTTTGGGTTGAGGTACTTATATTAATACATATCTGTTTATAGAGCCTTAGGCAGAATAAGCTTAAACTCATAGCATCAGTCACTCATGAAGTTCACCATCCTGTCTTGGTTTTGAAATAATCAGCTATTTTCACATGTAGGCACCTTTCATTTGTTTATTTTTTGTCTCCTGAAATTTACTGATGGTACTAGCCATTCACTTCTTTTTCATTTGATATTAAATGGGGTTACTGTTGTCAAACCTTTACACACTCTTTGGTTTTCAGCCTTTCTGGGCTTATATATTACTAACAGGTCTGCCCTGAGCATTTTTCATGAGAGTGAACAGAGATTGGCTCATGTAATCTGACAGAATATTCTGACATCCTTTTTAAATTTTCTGCAGTGTCCTTTGTTATAGTTGTTATGCTATACACCAGATCCAGAATCTATACATTATAAAGCTGAAGTACTGTTTCTTTACTTTTAACATTTCCTCAGGTTCATCTTGCTTTAGATTTCATATTTGTGCAAATGTGTATTAGAATTATATAATTAGTATTTAATTTATACTCAAACGTTTTTACCAGTCCATAGGCTAAAGCTGGTGTTCTTACAAAATAAACATACTATATATTGTGTCTGTCTATATATAAAACTTTACTTTTATTGGTGTTATATTACAACCTAGAATCCAGTACCATTGATTCTTTTAATTAATGTAGTGTTACCTGCGATTTCTTCCCATTCATCCTATCTACAGTATTTGTTCTTTTTGTGTTATCCACACAATTTACAGTTAATGTGCAGGGCTGTGTACTGCATAATGTAATACCCAGAAAAAACCCATCTGTGACTCTAGAAAAATGGCAGCCAGTACGAGTATGCAATTTTACATTATAACTTAGTTTTTAGTCAATTTCCATAACTGATTATACTGTATACCTTACACAGAAGTACAGTGTGTGTGTGTGTGTGTGTGTGTGTGTGTGTGTGTGTGTGTGGTATTCAGGCTCAAACCCTGTACCTTTAGTACAGGGTAAAAAAGAGCCTACTATCCTTAGCCACCACCATTTCTGAGTGAGTTGAGAGCTTTTTTCTCTAACAGTTGAAAGTTATGTTCTGAGCTTTGTCCAGATTTTTTTTTTTTGTACTAAGAGTTCAGAGAGCTATGATGAGAAGTAAGAACATTTTTTGTGCTAAGAGTTTATGAGAAGAAGTGAGCACACAATTTGTATTCCCCTATTATTGTTTTTGTGCTAACAGTTCAGAGATATGGTGAGTGAGAAGTGAGAACTGAATTTGTATTCCCCCATTATTGGCTTTGTTGTTTGTCCATGTTTTTTGTGTTAAGGTTAAGAGCTATGTTGAGAAGTGAGAAATGAATTCACTAAATGATGGCTATTAAGTTTCAGTCTTCCTATTTTTCAGGCAGCTGCTGATTTGGGTTAGTGGTATGTTCTATGTTGTTCTGAATGTAGTGCGTAGAGTCCTGGGTTCAAAACCTGCCAGTGAAATGCATGATGGTAGCACAGCATTTTATTCTAGCAACTTTACAAAATTATACAAGCAATATTTAAAATGTGTCCCTGGTTTTTGACCTTTTGCCCCCCCCCCCCAAAAAAATGAAATTGAAAATAAGTGCGAGACGCTGTGCAAGATGCCTATGGCTTACACTACTGTCATTCTCTTTATAGTGTGGGTGTGGAAGCAGACTTTTATGATGGAAAAGTTCTGAATTGGGCAGTTTTGTCATTATTGGTTCATGTGTTTTGTTTCATTGCCTACAGTACAGCCTACTGGTAAAATGTTCAAACAATAAATTTAAAATGCGCTCTAACATGTGTGTTGTATTATACAAGGAATATAATTTAATACAGTCAGGAAGGTGTATAAAGAAAAGAACACATTTATGGTTCTTGTTTTGTGTGCAAGGGGCCAATGATTTGAAAACAGCCCAAAGGTAATCTTTATCCACTACTGGCCAGATGCATTTTCTTTGGATGTGGTGTGTGTGGGTTTCAATGCTGTTTCAATGAATGTGAGTTTCAAGGGCAAAGTTTAATGTCAAGCCTATTTTCATTGTGAGACAGTATTGCTTTGTTTACCAGATGATGGCTTTTAGTGTTTCTGCATTGTTGTGCTGTAAAATGGAAAAATAAAATTCAAATAATTGTAGATGTAAAGCAGTATGCATACATTAGTAGTGTTTATGGTAAATGGGGCAAAATAGCCAGGTAACAGGACACTGGAATGGCTGCAGGGGGACTCTGGTGCCATGTTTTGGATGTCCTTCATGGATGCATCTGCAGTCATAACAAATGGGTTGTCCTGTCGTCAGGCAGCCCTTCGGTCGGCCGGATTCCAAAGTCTGGGTCCGGCTTCGGCTGATGTCGCACTCCACCCGACGTCATTTCTGCTGGTCTTCGGGTATAAAGGCATCAGCCAACGCCATTTTCTTCAGTCTTTCTTGCCGCGTGGCGCCCGAAGCAGAAGCTGTTCGCAAGTGCCGGTCGGTCAGATCCAGAGATTCCTACTACCGAATACTACTTCGAAGACTTCTAAAGCTAAGTACCCCGTTGGGGACTCTTTCTTGCCTCAGCCGATGTCAGAAAAAGTAAATAATTGTTTAACTTGTGGGAAACAAATACCCCATAAAGATTTCCACTCTTACTGCCTACCTTGTTTAGGCCCAGACCACGACGTAGCTGCCTGTTTAGCCTGTGCTTCCTTCAACCGACGAACGCTTAGGCGTCGGTCGGAGTTTGCTGAACAGTTTTTCGGCTCAGATTTTGCGTACATTATGCCGTCGGATCCTCCGACTACCCAAATAATTAAAAAACGCAAAGAAAAAGACCGACACTCGCGGTCCGCGGTTTCGGCTGAAACCACGGATAAGCAAACCGCGACTGTCTTGGTTTCGGCCGAAACCGAGAAAACCGGTCAATCCTCAGCCGAATCCATGACTACTACCGAGGCTCCTGCTACTTTAGTTGAATCGGCCTCTGATATTTTGCCTACTACTGTGGCTTCTAGTGATTTATCTGACACCATCCCTTTGGATGTTTCCACCCCAGCACGTGGTGCTGCTAGGCCTCCTGCAGCCATGTCTATCAAGGCCTTTGCCAGGGCCAAAGCAGCCAAAACTGCTAAAACAGTTCCTGCTAAGGCCCCCTCACATAGACAGACTTCTAGCTCTCAAATGCTTACTCTGGCAGAGGATTTGATTTCCTTAATTAGGGGATCCCAATCTCACCCAGACAGGGCCTCTCAGCCTCCAGAGAAGAGACCTAGGACAGAGCCACCCCAGCAGGAGTGCTCTGATGATTCTTCGGAGGACTCAGACACTACAGACCAGGTTCCTTTGTCCACTTATGAGGACTCCGATGCTGATGAATCCATTCCATCTGCCTCTCCTCCAGAGGAATTCTCTTTTGGGGAAACCTTACATGCAATGAGAGAGCAATTCCAATGGCAAGTACAAGATTTCTCAGACTCAAGAAAAAGACTTAGGACCTTTCTGCACTTACCACAACATAGGCCCTTAGCTATACCTCCAGTTTTGCCTGTTGTGTATGATGCATTTAATGATGTTTGCACTGCACCTGATTCTTTACCACCAGCCCCTGCCAAACCAGACAGATTTTACAGGGTGCCTAACACTCATCACCACCTTTTCAAGGCCCCACTTGCAGATCCTGAGACTATATCCCAGGGGCCTAAGGCAGTAGCTTCTACCTCTACAAAAAACCCTCTCCCTTCTGAAAGGGAATCCAGGTCATTAGAGATGGGGCAAAAAAGTTTACACCTCTGCCACTCTCTCAGCTAGAGCTTTAAACTGTCAGTTTCACATGATCCAATACCAAGAGTTTATGCTCGATCAGTTGACTAAGAAACTTTCCTCTGAAGAAACCTTAGATAAGAAATATGTTTTAGAAATGGTGAATAACATACAGCAGGTTAGTAACCATTCTTTGAAATGTGGCTATGATGCACTGGAGGCTTCATTTAGATCAGCCATGATTGGCACAGTGATAAGAAGGCATGCATGGTTGAAAGAGCAGGTCCTGCCGGATCATGTAAAAGCAAAGCTGTTAGATGCTCCTATGGATAAGGATAGTCTATTTGGTACCTCTGCTCAACAAGTAATGAAGAAAATGGAAGAGAAGGCAAAATCCGTACAAACAGTTAAGGATTTCTTACAGGTTCAGCCCCCTCGTTTTAGCAGAAACTGGCCTGCCAAAAATTGGTCCTTTCCAGACTCCTCAAAGACCCAAAGAGGCAGGTATAGACACTCTAGAGGCAGAAACCAATCCAGAGGAAGTGCCTACAGAGGACGACAGTGGCAAGGTAATAACCAACGAGGCACTGACAAAACCACTGCCACTGCAACAGGACAATCACAGTGACTTGGCTCTGACACCGCCTACCAGAGAGCAAATAGCAGCACCTTTAGGCGGAAAGTTAGCTTTATTTTCACAAAATTGGCACTACATCACAAAAGACAAGTGGATTTTAAAAACCATAGACCAAGGCTACAGGTTCCACTTCCACACCTTACCAGTAAAAAGAGGAATGCCAAACTTACCTCCAACTCAAAAAGCAGAAGCTCTAAACCAGGTAACTCAGCTAACCAACATGAGAGCGGTGGAGAGAGTACCAGTAAATCAACAGGGCAAAGGATTTTACTCCAGACTCTTTCTAGTCCCAAGAAAAGAAAAAACTTGGAGACCCATTCTCGATCTGTCCGTCTTAAACACATACATCATACATCATCGTTCCAAAATTCAAAATGCTGACCTTACAGCAACTTCTTCCCATGCTGGGCAAGGAGTGTTGGCTGGTGACTCTAGATCTCAAGGAGGCATACCTGCACCTGCATCAGACCAATTTGCAGAAGATACCTCAGATTCCTTGCAGGATCAGAGCATTATCAATTCTCAGCATTGCCCTTTGGCTTATCTACTGCGCCCAGAGTATTCACAAAATGCCTGGCATCAGTAATCGCTCATTGCAGGCTACAGGGAATCCAAATCTATCCATACCTGGACGACTGCCTGCTACAAGCGGACAACAAAGACAAGCTGACAACAGATTTACAAAGGGTCATTTGCTTGCTACAAGCCCTGGGATACACAGTCAATTTAAAAAAGTCAAGGCTGATCCCATCCCAGACAAGAACATTATTGGGTGCAGAATTGAACACAGTAAAACAAATGGCATTCCTGACTGCAGAAAAACAAGAACAACTTCCTCTTTACTTCTTGGCATTAACAAAGCAGAACAAACTAACAGCAAGAAAAGTACTGCAGGCCTTGGGATTCATGGCATCATGCATAATCCTGATTCCTCATGCCAGACTGCATATGGGAAAGCTACAGTGGTACCTAAAAAACTTATGGTCTCAACACAGACACAGCTTAGAAACCGAAATTCCACTAATCCCATGCCTGAAACAAGAATTCCTATGCTTGCCCTTCCACAAAGGTCAAGCGAGCCAGACCATCACAACGGACGCCTCAGACCTAGGCTGGGGGGCACACATGTTGGACAAATGCATACAAGGATTGTGGACTCCAGACCAGCTGCACCTGCACATAAACCAAAAAGAAATGCTGGCAGTACAACCAGCAATCCAGAAATTCAAGCCTTTCCTCAAAGAAGGCCATTTATTGATAAGGACAGACAACACCACAGTCATGTGGTACATCAACAAGCAAGGGGGCACTCATTCCTACCCCCTATGCAGAATGACTCTGGACCTTTGGAACATGGCTCTGAGCTACAACATCCAGTTACAGGCAACCTTTGTGCCAGGAAAAGAAAATACCCTAGCAGATATGTTAAGCAGAACCACCTCGGATGCTCACGAATGGATGCTGCACCCGGACATCTTCAAGGCCATCACAAGAAAATGGGGAGTGCCACAAATAGACCTGTTCGCATCCCCACTCAACCACCAGCTCAGGAAATTCTGCACAAGGACGTGTCACCCTCTTGCATGGAAGGTGGACTCCCTTTCCTTCAGTTGGAAAGGCCTGACAGCTTATGCATTCCCACCTCTTCCTTTGATGCACAGGGTACTGCTGAAAATCAAAGAGGAACAACCAAGGATAATTCTGATAGCTCCGAATTGGCCAAGACAACACTGGTATCCCTTGCTGAGAAGCATGTCTCAGGGGAGAATGTGGTCAATACCCCTGATGCCTTTGATGTTAACTCAGAACAACTACAACATCCTGCATCCAAACCTAAAAACCTTACAACTGACTGCCTGGAACATCACTTAAAAGCAACTAACCCAGACTTATCCCAAAGGGTTAAAGACATTATACTTGAAGCCTGCAGACCTTCAACAAGAAGGAACTATGCAGGAAAATGGAAAAGGTTTGCCACTTGGAGTGCTGAAAGAGGAAAAGATGTGTCCAACATAGACATTGCTAACATCCTGGAGTACTTGGCAGAGCTTCTACACACAGGCCTGTCCTATTCCTCCATCAAGATACATGCATCAGCTATTTCTGCAGAATACAGTTTTGATACACCTGTCTTCTCGCACCCTTTACTCAGGCAATTCCTCAGAGGAATCAAGAATGTAAAACCTCCTAGGAAACCACCACTACCAGCATGGGACTTAAATTTTGTACTAGAAAAATTGACACTCCCACCATTTGAACCAGCAGGAACAGCGGATCTTCAACACCTATCTTGGAAAACTGCTTTCCTCCTGGCAATTACTTCAGCAAGAAGGGTTTCAGAACTCCAGGCCTTAATGGCAGTACAACCCTTCCTGATCTTCCATCAAGATAGAGTCTCCATGAGAACTAATCCTACATTTATGCCAAAGGTGGTATCCAGAGTGTCCTTAAACCAAGCAATCCACCTACCTACCTTCTTTCCCAACCCACAGAACAGGGGGGAAAGGCTACTGCATACTTTGGATGTACATAGACAGTTACGCTACTACCTGGACAGAATCTAGGGTAACAGAAAAACGGACCAGCTGTTAGTGGCCTATGCACCAGGAAGGGAAGGAAAAGCAATTTCCAAACAAACAATCTCCAAATGGATAGGAAATTGCATAAGATTCTGTTACTCCTACCATGGAAAACCAATGCCACAGAACATAAGACCTCATTCAACAAGAGCTACAGCCACTACCACAGCTTTCTTACGAGGAGTGGCTACCAAGGACATTATTGAGGCGGCTACTTGGACCTCCGTGCATACATTTGCCAAGCATTACAATTTACCTCTATATTCCAGATCCCGAGCAGGGTTTGCCACTGCTGTACTGCAAGGGATCCTAACTACACCATAATTTTTTCTTCCTCCACCCCTAGTTTAGCTATGGTATTCTACCCATTTGTTATGACTGCAGATGCATCCATGAAGGACATAGTACAGTTTTGTACCTACCATAAATGTAGATTTCCGAACTGGATAGCATCTGCAGTCAGGATTACCCACCCTCCTTCCCCTCTGTGGTACTCCTAGGGTATTTACACTCCTAATAGCTAGCTGGGGGGGGAGTCTCTTATGGTGTATTTGTTTGTATATATGTACATACATGCTTATTTTTTGTATTTGCCTTCTACCTTGTCTGCATACATTGGCATTTATCCAAATTTTAGCCATCCAAGAGGGCAACTGGCATCTGGGGCAAGAAACACTGAAGAAAATGGCGTCGGCTGATGCCTTTATACCCGAAGACCAGCAGAGATGACGTCGGGTGGAGTGCGACATCAGCCGAAGCCGGACCCAGACATTGGAATCCGGCCGACCGAAGGGCTGCCTGACGACAGGACAACCCATTTGTTATGACTGCAGATGCTATCCAGTTCGGACATCTACATTTATGGTAGGTACAAAACTGTACTTTGTCTGTTCTTCAATTTGCGTTCGAAAGTTGGTATCCCACAATTCCATTGGAGTGGGTGGAGTTACATAATTATGTATGCAAATTATATGGTAATCAGCATACAGATTTGTACATATTTTTCATGGGCCTTGTCCAGATTTTTGATGTTTCCAGGTTGAGAAGTATGAAAGCGAGGACCCGTGCTTTATAATAGGTGGGGGTTAAGTGGTAGACGGTAATTCCTGTAGAGTAACTAGTTATCTTAGAGTCATATGGACTCTGTCTTCTGCTTGTACCTTATTACTGTTGTGTAACACTTTTGAATAAAGTTACTGTTATCTACTCTTTTATCTTGGACTTTGGTAACTACTTTAGCCAATTAAATGTTTCTGTCAAAGCCTTTTCTGTCTGCACTATAAAGTTGAGAGGTATGCCTTCAATTATAACTGAAATGTCATGAAATCATAAGAAATTAATGGCTTTTATTGCATGTATATTCCTATACACTAGACAGATTTTTTGTTTCTTATTAGAACTAGTCAATACAAATTTATGCATACATAAATAAGTAAACAGACATACACATTCCATGTGAAATTGTTGTTTCATTTATTTTATAAAAATAAATAAACAAGCAAATAGACACACAGGTTCCATGTGAAGTCATTGTTTTATTTAATCGACTGTTATATAACCATCATATCTAGGCATAGAGCGATATAATTTAACAGGTTTACGGTCAAACAGTGTAAATTTCATATAAAAGCAAGTGTGATATTTTGTTGCAGAGACAATTTGCTGATGAATGACAACAATGCAAGACATCTGTAATACACATTCATTAGTTCTGACAACACCTTTACACATAAAACTAAAAAAGCAAATAAAAATGGAGAGATCTGTCTGTATATAACATAGCCGCTCTGTTAAACAGTTTATTAATATTTATATGTTACATATGTATGTACATAGAAATATTTCAGTTGTGAGCTATAATGTCGTTCTTATATGCAAACTGGTAGTTATAATTTGACCTCATTTCCATTTCTTATATTTTTTCAACCATCATCTTTCTTGAATTCCACTTTTGCATTCTGCCAAACTGTTTGACATTTCTTTCAATACGTGGTATAATTCTTTATTCTGTTTACAATTTTCTGTTTGTGTCTAGCTCCATGGAGCTCAGGTTGTGATTCAGAAGGGTCTGTCCACTTCCCGCTTACATGGTTATCAAACTGAAATTAGTAAGTAAACAAACAGATAAACAAGCAGTTGAATAAAGAAATAAGGGGAATGAATTAAATGATTTGGCACAGAGGTTACGTTTAATTCATGGTACCTTGGAGAGTACAGCACACATCTATTTGTTGCTTTCATTACTTATTAAAGTAAACAATTAAATGTTTGTTTACAGGTACATTATTATGTGTGCATATGGTTGGTACTCTTACAGGACAAAAAACACAATAGGGTGTTTTCGGAAAAAGAAAAATAGTACAGTTTGTAAAGCTAAACTATGCAGTAATGACATTCAAATGAGATGGACTATAGCAGTACATTCAGCAATAAACTGATGTTTTTGTCTGCATATATATTCTGTGTGCAGCATGGACATTTGTAATGTACTTGGTAATTATATATTATGTTGATAAGTTCATAGGTATGTACTAGGCATGCAGTTCATAAGACCATTGATAAGCATAGTCAGCTAAGCTTGAACGCTGAGTGAGTGAGTTAAGCTCTATGGTCATAAAGCACCATGTTATATACCCCAGAGAGGATTTATAAATTTCCAGCTATTCATCTAGAATATTATTGAATACAGACCATGTGTAGTATTGCTTTACATGCATATGAAATCTATTTAGTAAGTACTACTCATTATAAATGAGTTTTGGGGTCCAAATAATGGGGTACCACAATTCCCGAGTGGCACTCCTTCATTTCTTATTTTTTTCCAGCTTTGTGTTTAAATTTTTTTTTGTTCGTGCTTTTGAGCTGATATCATCGTGTATGCAATGTCGCCAGCTCCGTTAGCCTGTTGGGATTGAGCTTTTAGCTATTTCCAATTGTTTGAACACACACGGCAAGGTCATTTTCCTACTAGCTATGGAGTTGCTGTTTATTGAGCTAGCTAAAGAGAACAAGTTATTTTCCTTGCTGTTTATTGAGCTAGCTAATACAAACAGGATGAGGAGAAGAACAGAGTTGCTGAGTATTGCTAGTAGCTAATGAGAAAGGGACGAACGGAGTTGCTGCTTGGGAAACAAACAACTGCTGCAGAGCTCAGGTACTGTTTTTTCACCTGAACAGAGGTGTGTGTGTGTGTGTGTGTGTGTGTGTGTGTGTGTGTGTGTGTGTGTGTGTGTGTGTGTGTGTGTGTGTGAATGTTTATTATGGAGAGTGAATGCAGACAAAGCTTGGTCAGTGTATCTGAAATATAAATAAAATTTGTAATTTATAAACCGCACTTGTTCTATTCAGCAATATAGCACAGCATCATACTAGATATAAAAGATGACCCTGAAAATAAATAACTTGGCTTGGCTCAAGTCCCTGAAGGTTATATGTCCAGAGTACAGCTTTTATGCATTAAACAATTTATGTTCTTTTAAACATTATCTCAAGTACTGTTGGTCAGTAGTAACTGTCAACTTTGAGTACATGTAACTAAATACAGTAAAAGTAATGGAAAATAAGAACAGTACTATTAATCTTCTCCAGTTCAACACCTGCTGGTGCATTGGCAGTTTACTGTAATGAAAATAGTACTGAGAACGTCATTGAAGACAGATGGAAACAGAACTGATGTTTGCGGTTTCATCAACTAAGGACAACATAGCCATTCCAATAGCAAAAATAAATTAATGAAATTTCAAACAGTTCCTCCTTCAACTTCACAATAAATTAAATAAATAAGTAAAATAAAATAAAAAAAACTAATTCTGCCATGATAAGAAACTACTTCTTAGTTTTTGTATTAATTTATGATATTTGTGATATCTTCACACATATCACCATGATCATAAAATTTGTGGCTGCTAAAATCTACAGAACATGTGCACTTAGAGCCACACTTATCTCCAGTAAATAGAAAAACACTTTGTTTAATGTGTGTGTGTGTATGTCCCCAACTGATTACATCAGGTGGCTAGAGATACTCAGGCTCTAACCCTGTACCTAGCCACCACCACTTGTGAATTTATGCCTCATATTTTTGTTCTGTTCTTCATTAAATATGTGTTTTTTCAGGATTTTGGCATTTGAATTTCAGACTTCACATTCTTCAGAAAATAAATGGTAACACAAAACCTTTTATTCTAGCAACTTTCTAAGTTTATAAGATCAGTATTTAAAATGTGTCCCTATTTTGGGGCTGTATTCCCCCATTATTGACTTTGTCCAGGTTTTTTGTGCTAAGAGGCTGAGCTATGGTGAAAAGTGAGATCTGAATTCACTAAATGATAGCCAATTAAGTTTCAGTTTTCCTGTCTTTCAGGAAACTGCTGACTTGGCTTAGTGGTATGTTGCTCTGATTGTAGTGCACAGGGTCCTGGGTACAAGACTTAGCAGTGAAATGCATGGTGGTAACACATTTTATTCAAGCAACTTTCCAAGATTATACAAGCAGTGTTTAAAATGTGACACCCCCCCATTTGAAAATAAATGCAAGAAGCTGTGCAAGATGCCTATGGCTTACACTACTGTCATTATATATATATATATATATATATATATATATATATATATATATAGATCTACTACTATTCACTGAAATTCAAATTAGAGTGCACTTTTCACAAAAAGCTCATTTTACCGAAAACACAATTCACTGAAACACATTTAATCGAACGTTGTAGATGGCCTTTACCCCACTGTAGTGCGACCCTGGAGTTAGTATATATAGTAAAGGGGGGGTGTGGGGGCACCGCCCCCACATGGGGGGTGTGGTGGGCATAGCCCCCCACACATTTCATGCATATATTATTGTCAGAGAACAGTAATATATTGCAATTACATGTATCCATGTATATAATTCAAAATATTTAAAATATATGGGGGGCGGTGCCCCCCACGGCCCCCCTTACTATATATACTAACTCCAGGGTTGCACTACAGTGGGGAAAAGGCCATCTACAACTTTAGGTGAAATGTGTTTCAGTGAATTGTGTTTTCGGTGAATAGTATGAATATGTGTGTGTGTGTGTGTGTGTGTGTGTGTGTGTGTGTGTGTGTGTGTGTGTGTGTGTGTTTATAGTGTGTGTGTAGAAGTAGACTTTTATCATGGAAATGTTTTGAATAGGGCAGTTTTGTCATTATTGGTTCATGCATTTTGTTTCATTGCCCACTGGAAAAATGTTTAAACAATAAATTTAAAATGCAGTTGTGTGTGGAAGTAGACTTTTATCATGTAAAGTTTGGGAGTGTGGCCTAATGGTTAAGGTGTTTGCCTTACAAACACAAGGTGCAGGGTTTGAGTCTCACAAGGGATAATTGGCTAGGCTTAAAATGGCTCGCAAGGGAATTTAGCTTAGTACTAACCTATGCTGTTGCTTAGATATCTGTTGTCTTACTGTTCTGCAAATATACAGAGATCAGTATATATTTTTTTGGTTTTATAATTTGATTCCTCACATCTCTGTTGAATCTGTCTTCCCCACCCCCCCCCCTCATTTTGGTTTCTATACTTGTGTGTTAACTCAAGGTTCCCTTAATTTGCTGTTAATAGCAGCCTGCATTTAAAGTGGATTGTTGAGAGACAGCCTTACAAGACTATCTGCAAATATATAGAGCTGAGTATATTTTTCTGTATTATTCTGTATTACAAATCTAAATTGTTGCTTAGATATGTTGTCTTACTGTTCTGCAAATATACAGAGATCAGTATATATTTTTTTGGTTTCATAATTTGATTCCTCACATCTCTGTTGAAACTGTCTTCCCCGCCCCCTCCCTGTTCTTGGTTGTAGTTTAAATTTGGTGGCTTTTGCAGTGCCCGCCCCACTGTAGATTTGATCTAGGACACTCCCCCAGTTCCATCTCTAACACATTCTACCTAATAAACCCTATCTGCACTTGCTTTTAGTCCTTTTTAATTTAATTACATTTTTCAAACTGTGTTTGGACTAATATTGCTACATACTCAAGTGTGCCAGCTTGCACTGCATGTGAATTGTTTTTACTACTGTTTTTGCTACTTTTCTGAAAAAAAAATGTAAGCCTGTTTCCTACCTTTCCTGTAATTAGTGTTACAGATACAGATTTGCTGTATCCAGGACTGTTTGTAAGTTTCTGAGCCCCCCAAGCCTTTCTGTGTTGGAGGGAAGCCTTCTAGCTTATCATTGTGAGTGGTAAGCATCAGGTAACCTGTCTACCACATAAGGAGTGGTTCTGGCCCAGAATTTGTAGTTATTGGCCATTTGGGCTGTCTTCCATCTCTCTCAACTTTCTGATTTGAAGGCCTGCATTTGCACTTGTTTCTGTCCTGTAACTCCTGGGCCCATCTCATTTGCTCACTCAAAAAAAAAAAAAAAATGTTTCTGCTTTTACTGTATTTGTGTTTCTTCCTACATTATTTTGCTTTTGTGTCATCTTAAAAGTACTCAATTGTATTTATTATTGCTTGGTGTAACTCATTCTAAGCCTTTTAGTTTAAGCACTTGGGCTTCAGACCAGTTGTTTTACATTAAGAAGGTTTGTGGTCTGCCCTGTAGTGGCAGAACAGGTAGCTTACATCCTTCTAAGTTGAGAACTGCTGATTGAGAGCTCAGTGTCTGTTATTCTAAAAGTGTACTCATTCTGGTTTAAGCACTTGGGCTTCAGGCCAGTTATTTTACATCAAAAGGGTTCGTGGTCTGCACTCTTGTGGGAGGAGAGGCTGGACTCTGCCCTTCTGAGCTGGGAATTTCTGGTTAAAGGCTTATAGTGCCTGCATATTTGAACTGCTTCTTACTGAAATTGGTACACCTTGTTTGCTGTAGCGTAGACTAGATCCAGGCCTGCTGAATCTAGCTTTGTTTGTATAACTTGAGCACTAATCCAGGCATTCTTTAAAGTATTCAATTGTATTTATTACTGCATGGTAGTAACTTGATTAAAGTGTAGCTATCATTCTAAGTCTTTTGGATTAAGCACTTGGGCTTCAGACCAGTTTTTTTACATTAGGAAGGTTTGTGGCCTGCACTGTGGTGGCAGGGCATGTAGCTTACATCCTTCTAAGATGGGAACTGCCGATTGAGGGCTCAGTGTCTGTTATTCTAAAAGTGTATTAGTTCTGGTTTAAGCACTTGGGCTCCAGGACAGTTATTTTACATTTAGAAGGTTCGTGGTCTGCACTCTTGTGGGAGGAGAGGCTGGACTCTGCCCCTCTGAGCTGGGAATTTCTGGTTAAAGGCTTATAGTGCCTGCATATTTGAACTATTTCTTACTGAAATTTGTACACCTTGTTTGCTGTAGCATAGACTAGATCCAGGCCTGCTGAATCTAGCTTTGTTTTTATGCTTGTTTGCTTGTTATTTCCCTGAAAGGCTAATTCCACCTAAAACGCAGCTTTTCAGCGCTTCTGTGGATCCCTAGTGATATCTGCATTTCTTACTGTACTTATTTCTTTGTTTCACTTCAAAGAAAGTTACTGTTTGTCATTTTTGCATTTAAGTTACCTGTAACACATTGCATTTAAGTTACCTGGCACTTGCTCACTAAAGCAATTATATAAGTCAGCACTAAAAAATTAAAAGCACTACACCCTCACAAACTCCCCTTGAGTACCTTGTTCCCTATTGGCCCTTTTTTCAATTATAAAGTAATTCCCAATACTATTCTAGCATGTCCAAAGGTCATTTGTCAATCTCCTCTCCGGTCCAGCTGGTGAATCTGGAAATCTTGAGGCAATGTTACAACTGCCTCATGTACACAGACAACCCTCTCCTCCTCCCAACAAATTCCAACACATGTGAGAGATGCAACCATATAGCCAAACTGGAGGCTAAGCTCTCTCAGCTCAGTACTGGCGTAACCAGTCAGGAGGAGAAGGAAACCACACTCACTACAATTCCAGTCTCACATAGACCTACCACGACAGCAAACCAAACACATAAACACACAAAAACATACTCAGAGGCTCTAAATAAATATCTGCCTAAGCAGCAGAGACCTCCAAAGCAGACACTCAAGCAACCGCTACCCCAAAGCAAAACACGTGCAACACATAGCTCACAAAGTCAGTGTGCTGAACAGTCACAGCCCTTAAGGCTTACCAACACACCTGATGCACTTGTAATAGGTGACACTATTGTCAGGCACACTGGTGTCCCGCTCACCAGGCTGAACAAGGAGAAGGTCATGTTGATTTGCCTGTCGGGCGCTAGGATCCGCCACATAACACAAGCACTCAGGTCACTCCAAGGCAAGTACAAATATGACTCAGTCATTGTCCATGCTGGTGTGAATGACCTGAGACGTACCTCCCTGGACTACATGAAAAGAGACATAGAGGAGCTATCTGAGCATGTGGCCCAGGCCGGTATGACCCTGACCTTGAGAAGCATCTTACCCTCACCAAGAATGATGCCACAATATGAAGACAAGATGATCAGTTTCAACAATTGGTTTAAGTATTGGTGTCATTCAGAGGGGATCCAATGCCTGTCAGCCTGGGATGACATGCTCGACAAGCCACGATGCTTCACTAGGGACAGCTTGCAGTTGTCACCCCTGGGCTTTTGGATATTGGCAAAGGTTCTTGCTACCCCCATAGTGCCTCTTTTAGGCAAGGCTCAAAATACAAACCCACCTCCATAGGTATCACAAGGGATAAGAAACTGAGTAATGCTACTCAATGCCAGAAGTCTAAACCTCAAGATGCACACACTCGAAACTCTCCTTAGCATGGAGAACATCGATATCTGTGCAGTAACAGAAACCTGGTTCAAGGCTACCGAGAGCACCCCAGCACTACCAGGTTATACCTCATACCATGCTTTTCGGCCCCAAAACTTGGACCGAACCACAAAAGGAGGGGGAGTATCAATATTTGTCAAAGATACCCACACCTCCAGGTTGGTGGCACAGCACGAAGCATCAGAGACTATCCATGTGCAACTAACAGTGGGTAAAAGTGCCTTCCAGTTTATAGCCTGCTACAGACCACCCTCCCAAACCCAGGAACCCCACTCGGCCTTCCTGAGAACACTGGAAAATATGAAGGTCTCGCCAAACACCATTATATTGGGCAACTTCAACTACCCAAACATAGACTGGGAGCATTACTCTAGCTCCAACACCCTAGCCCAAAGGTTCCTAGAATTTATATACTCAAATGCTATGGAACAACTTGTTACCACTCCCACAAAAGGGGAAAACATACTGGACCTGATCATCACCAACATGGGGACTCTATGCTCCAGACCAGAAGTGTATCCCTCACTGGTAGGATCAGACCATAAACTAATCTCACTGGATATTCTCATCCCGACCCCACCCCCTGCCCAGAAAACCACAGTGAAAAACTTCTCTAAAGCAAATTTCACACTCCTCAAAACTGAGGTGGAATCCTTCAAAGCCCCCAGGCCTATGGAAAATACGGCCCAGACTGCAGAATCCTTTATAAACGCATTCTATGAACACCTTCAGGAATGCATGGATCATGCAATCCCAAGTAAAACCAAGTCCCAATCCTCCAAAGGCAGACGTCCTGCCTGGTGGACCCCAGCCATAAACAAACTATACAATAGAAGGAGGAAGCTACTACATGATAGAGCAAAATCCCAAAAAGGGAAGGCATCTCTGATCAGTATTAGCAAAAAACTACGGGCACTTATAAAATCGTCTAAGACCAGCTTCGAGAGAAAAATTGCACAGGACACTAAGGATAATCACAAGGCTTTCTTTAGTTATGTTAGGAACCTGGGTGGGAATTCCCAGATATGCTCAGAATTAGTCCAAAATGACAAAAAAATACACCGAACCCACAGACCTTGCCAACATCCTAGCTGACAGGTTCAGCGCAAACTTCTCTCCCCCCTCCCCACCAAAAGGGCAAATATCTATCCCAGCAGAGTGCTGCCCCCCTGACATCTCAGATGCTCAGGTAAGAGCCACCCTCTCCAAAACAAAAAACACAGCATCAATGGGACCAGACGGTGTCCCGGGCTGCGTTCTACATGAACTCCGAGAAGAACTAAACCCAAACATAAAACTACTGTTCAATCTCAGCCTTACTACAGGATATGTACCCAAAGAGTGGCGTACAGCAACAGTGGTCCCTCTCCACAAAGGTGGTGCCTCAACAGATCCTGGAAACTATTGCCCCATAAGCCTGACTAGCTTAGTCTGCAAAGCTATGGAAAGAATCATCATGGACCTCATAAATAAAGATATTGGGGACCTACAGACACTGGATCCTACCCAGTTCAGCTTTGTTAAGGGCAGATCCTGCCTTTTAAACCTGGTTGATTTCTTTGAAACAGTCACCAAGGCCATTGACGAGGGGAAGGTGGTCCACACAGCCTACCTGGACCTCGCAAAAGCCTTCGATACAATACCCCACTCAGGCATTATAGATAAGCTCACCAGCTTAAATATAAAACCCTATGTCACTAGATGGGTTGCAAACTGGCTCAAGGACAGAACCCACATGGTTAGAATTGCTGGAGTCATGTCAGACTCCAGACCAGTTACAAGTGGCGTCCCACTAGGCTCAGTCCTGGGACCTCTCTTGTTCGGTATATCTTTCTCAGAGGTACAGGCCAACACGGAAGGACTGTGGCTGACCAAGTTCACAGATGACTGCAAACTGGGCGCCATAATCGACTCCAGCCGACACAAGCATCCACCAAAAGGGCCTCATAGAAACAAACAACTAGTGCCAGCACCATGGCCTCAAGCTAAACGTCAAAAAGTGTATAGTCATGCCCTTTGGCAAAAACAAAGTGCCCACAAATTAACACATAGGTGGTAATCTGTTAAGTACAGAAGAAGTTATTAGGGACTTGGGGACCCAAGTTGATAGCAATCTCTCATTTGACAACCACGTGGCCAAAGTGGTTAGAAAAACATTTTATATAGCCCACCTAATCATGAAGGGATTCACATCTAGATCAGAAGAGGTCATCGTGCCTCTTTACTCATCCCTCATCAGGCCCATAATTGAGTACAATGCCCTCATCAGGCCCATAATTGAGTACAATGCCCCTTTTGGGATGTACCTTACCAGACACCTGCAGCAACTGGTAAGACCCCAAAAGTACCTCACCAAGAGGATCAAAGGGCTCAAACAGATGCCATATGCTGCCCGGTTAAAGAAACTCCAGCTCTACTCAGTGGCATACTGCCTGCTCAGAGGCGATCTGTGCCTGACGTATAAAGCCTTGTCCAACCCGGAATTAATGGACAAGCTGCACCTCAGAAAATCCAAATCCCATCGAGCTACGCACTCGAGAGACTTGAACCTCAGCACTGAAATAAATAGGACATGCTGGAGGGACAGATTCATAACCCAGAGACTCCCTTCACTATGGAATAAAATCCCAGTTCAGGTTAGACAGAGTCCCTCATTGACTCTCTTCAAGAGGAATCCTGATGAGTGGATGGGAGATGATAGGTTTACCCCGGGTATCACTTCTGTGTCACTGTTAGACAGAGGCACAGTATACTAACCTTGAAAAAGGGCATAGCAAAATTCATTTAAAATGGGTGGCGAAAGCCAAACACACTCTGGCTAGGCTTATAAATGCCCTAGGGCAGATAGCCTAGTATGAACCTATGAACCTATGTTCTGAATAGGGTAATTTTGTCATTATTGGTTCATGCATTTTGTTTCATTGTCTACTGAAAAAATGTTCAAACAATAAATTTAAAATGCAGTTGTGCATGGAAGTAGACTTTTATGATGGAAATGTTCTGAGTAGGGCAGTTTTGTCATTATTGGTTCGCGCATTTTGTTTCATTACCTACTGCAAAAATGTTTAAACAATAAATTTAAAATGGGTCTAACTTAAGTCTAGCAAGTGTTCTGTGTATTATACAAGGTATATAATTTAATAAAGTCAGGAAGGTGTATCAAAGAACACATGTATGTTTCTTGTTTTGTGTGTAAGGGGCCTCTGATTTGAAAACAGCCCAAAGGTAATCTTTATCCACCACTGGTCAGATGCATTTTCTTTGGATGTGGTGTGGTATTCAATGCTGTTTCAATGAATGTGAGTCTCAAGGGCAAAGAAGTTTTAATGCCAAGTCTATTTTCATTGTGAGACAGTATTGCTTTGTTTAGCAGATATCTATTGGGGTTTGTGCATTGTGCTATAAAATGTAAAAAAATAAAATCCAAATAATCATTGTAGAAATAAAGCAGTATGCACACATTAGTGTTTATGGTAAATGGTGTGAAATAGCCAGGTAATGGGACATTGTAATGGCTACAGGGGGACTCTGGTGCTTTATTTTGGTTCTGTTCTTCAGTTTGCATTTCAAAGTTGGTATCCCACAATTCCATTGGAGTGGGTGGGGTTGTGCAGTTATGTATGCACATTTTATGTTAATCAGCGTACAGATTTGTACCTGTTCTTCATAGGCCTTGTCCAGATTTTAGATGTTTCCAGGTTGAGAGGTATGGTGCCAGCCATGTTCTATTTCTGTATCTATAAAATATTACAGGCTTTGTTGTGGGTGTTCATGGTGGTGTGTGTTTTGCGTAGCTGTAAGAGGTCAAGCAGGGTGAAATGGGCTAGATACCTTACTGATGGACAACACTCTGCCTGCTGAAGAATGGCATACAGAGCAAGAACTGCAGATATCAAAAATGCCATTTCAACCCTTTATATAAGTATCACCATGAATAGTGGGCAACAGTAAGAATTATGGAATGGTGTTCAGCTGTGCAAGCTGTGTGGCCTCAGTGTAAATATCATAATTTGGGCTATAACACAAATTTTACATGTTATACCTTTGGTACCACAGTAAATTGCAGGTAATGTTAACATGTTCCAGAAGGTTGATAGGTTCATAGGTGTGTACTAAGCTAATAGCCCTTGGACCTTTTCAAGCCTAGCCCATAGAAGTGCCCTGGCATTGTGTCACCCATTGTTACTTCCCAGTGCCTCTACCAAGTAGAGCCACTGGAGTGATCCTCGGGGTGAACTTTCTATTTCCCATCCACTCATCAAGATTTCTCTTGAAGAGGGCTAGTGAGGTGCTCTGCTTGACATGTATGGGAAGTCTGTTCCATAGCACGGGCAGTCTCTGGGTTATAAACATGTCCCTCCAGCATGTTCTGTTGATTAAGGTAATGAGGTTGAGTTCTCTGGAGCATGTGGTGTAGAGGGATTGGGATTTCTTTAGGTGTAGCATTTCTAAGAGTGCTGGGTCAGACATGGCTTTGTAAGTCAAGCAGAGATCGCCTCTTAGTAGATGATATGAGACAGAGAATAGCTGGAGTTTTTTGAGTCCATCCATGT
The DNA here is from genome assembly GCF_019279795.1 of Protopterus annectens. Lineage (NCBI taxonomy): Eukaryota > Metazoa > Chordata > Ceratodontiformes > Protopteridae > Protopterus > Protopterus annectens. Next base: position 1,628,574,374 of record NC_056733.1, read on the forward strand.
AAGACATGTGTTTAAGGCCTAGAATCCTCTTTGTGAGGTACTTCTGTGGCCTCTCCAGCTGCGGCAGGTGTCTAGTAAGGTACATGCCAAATGGGGCATTATACTCTATGATTGGTCTAATGAGGGAAGAATAGAGAGAAATGATGACCTCTTTCTTCCTGGATGGAAAACCCTTGGTAATGAGATATGCCAAATAGAAGGACTTTTTGACTGCAGTGGCAATGTGGTGGTCAAAGGAGAGGTTGCTGTCAACCTGTGTCCTCAGATCTCTTATAACACCTTCAGTGTTCAGTGGGCTCCCAGTAATGTGGTAATTAGTGGGAACTGAGTTTTTCCCAAAGGGGCTGATGACACATTTTTTGGCATTAAGCTTAAGGCCATGGTTTCAATACTAGTCATTGGTCTCAGTGAGTACTTTCTGTAGGATGTCTGCATCACTTGGGGAGTTAATAATGGCTCCCAGCTTGCAGTCATCTTCAAATTTGGTAGCCAGATTCCCTCCATGTTGGTTTGGATATCTGAGAAGTAGATGCCAAATAGGAGAGAACCCAGGACCGATCCCTGTGGGACTCCACTCGTGACTGGTCAGTCTGACTTGGAGTCCACTACTTTCACACTGTGTGTTCTATCTGTGAGCCAATTTGCAACCCACCTAATGATGTAGGGGTTGATGCCTAGTTTGGTTAGTTTGTCAAAAATTCCTGAGTGAGGAATGGTTTCAAAGGCCTTGGCCAGATTGAGGTAGGCTGTATGAACTGCCTTACCTTCATCCACTGCTCTGGTGACTGACACAAAAAAGTCAACCAGGTTGAGCAGGCATGATCTTCCTTTTGCAAAACCAAATTGTGTGGGATTTAGAGTTTGGAGATTCCCTATATTCTTGTTAATTAGGTCTATGATGATGTGATCCATAGCATTGCATATCAGACTTGTCAAGCTAATGGAGTGATAATTTCCAGGGTCTGTAGTCACTTCTCCTTTATGGAGAGGGGTGACTGTAGGTGATATATAAGACAGGGGTTTCTGTTCACATGGAAGAGCACCAGCAAGGTATAAGGTGATCATTCATGCAGGAAGCTCCAGTTAACAAATTGTATTGTTGGAAGGTGCAACATGTGTCTTACAGATTATACCCAGGTTCTGCAAATAAAAGACAACAATGTTAGGTGTGGCAGAAGAGGTTATTTTGCAGCTATGTTTCATAAGTGTTGTACTTCCATCAACCAAATTTCTTGATGTTCTCCCATGGTGTCCTTGCCCACTGCACATGTGAAGCTGCTGCTATGCTAAATGAGTGTGGAATCTAACTGAGCATGTGGTATATTATATGGTGTCCAAGCTTCATCACTACACTCTTTTCTTCAATACAAACCCACCTGAAGCTGGGTACCCTTCTCATGGTAGAAAACTGCTCCTTCTTAAGTACCAGTCTATGATATGTTGGAGGCACTGTACTACATTCCATTCTGTGGCCCCTGAGGCTGGATCCTGCCACTGGTTCTTCACCCCCTAATCAGTCAGAAGTTGTTCCAATTTTTCATTAGAATATTCTTATTTTGACCAGCTAACTGCTCCACACAGGGCTGATAAACAAAAGGCTAGGAAAAACAATCTGTTGTATTGCTGACTACATATATTTTGGAGTCTGTCCCATAAGACTCGCACTACCTCCGCATGACTTTCTGCAGCCAGCTGATATCTTGCCAGGTGTAATGCTGCCTTCAAATTGTTTTAATCAGACTCTAACAGTAGCTGGGTGTGCACCCTCCATTGTATTACTGCTATGAGCCATACACCTGGACAACCTTGCACCTTCCCAGTGTCTCTAAACTGCTGTAGTACCCTTTTTTAAGCCATCTAATGACCTGTACAGTGTGTTTATTATTTGTTATTCTCATACGTCTGATGATACTGTGAATTAACCTGCACTCACACTAGTACTGGTGCTATTAGCAGTGTCACTCTCTTGAATTGAGCCCACTGTGAAAGTAGCATAGTGTAAAATGTCCAATTATTCTTCATCTCACCCTTTTTCTGATTGCTCCCTGCCTGAACTATACATATGTTGTCCGATTTTTGAGTTGGAAGTACCTTGTTTGCCTTCTGTTTGTATATCCAGGAAGACCTCCAGCTCTGTAATGACAAAGTAATCTCTACATGTAATTACTTTTGGCCACCTGCTGCTGAGCTTCCTTCCTCTTAAGTACCCCCACCACCAAATTCTTGGATATGGCAACTGTTACCCTGAAAAAAAATGCACTGCAGTCTGAGAGTGTGCCAACCACAAGTAAGATTATCATCTCTAAAAATATAGATGGCTGAAAGCAAGAATACTCTTTACCTGATAAGTTCATAGGTGGTTACTAGGCTGCAACCCAAAGGTCTTTATAAGCCTAGCCATGTGTACCCAATATAATACCAGAGAAACACAATATAAAAGGATGTAGCCTAAACACAAGATCTTAGTTAGCAATGACTGCCCATATCCAGGAGGGTCATAGGTGAAACCCCTGGCAAGGAATTTATGGTTTTCTATACAGTCGTCCAGGCTACACATAAACAGAGTCATTGAGTGGCTCTGTATGATGGGAATTGGCAGTCTGTTCCAGAAGATTGGTAAACTCTGAAAGACATGTCTGTCTCTCCAGCAGGCCCTATTTTTGTCGCAGGCCAGGTTAAGGTTCCCGGAGCAAGTGACCCTTATCCCATTTGACTTGTAGATGTGCAGCATTTCCATTAGGATTGGATCTGAGATTGCCCTGCAGGCCAGACACAAGTCTTCTCAAAGTAGTCTGCATGCTACTGAGTACAGTGATGGTGACTTCAATATGTCAATGCATGACGTGCTGGAGATCCTGTGATTTTCTTCGTTGGAAATCTCTGAGGTCTCAAGTTGCTGCAGGTGCCTGGTAAGGTACATACCAAAGGGAACCTTGTACTCTGTTACTGGCCTGATAAGGGTTGAGTACAGGGGAGATTTGACCTCTTTCACTCTTGAAGCTATGTCTTTGATAATGAGTTGAGCAACAAAGAATGCTTTCCTTACCACAGTAGGGGCATGTTGGTCAAAGTTTAGGGTACAGTCAACTTGCATTTCAAAGTCTCTCACTGCTGAGTTGTTACGTTAGGTTATTATTATATGATAGTCTGCAGGGATATCGTTTTTACTGAAGTGGATGATAATAAATTTTTATCACTGAGTTTGAGTCCATGGCTTTGGCACCAACCATTGATTGCGCAAGTCCCTCTTGAAGTATATTGACATTGTTTGGGGTTTAATGATTGTACCTAAGTTGCAGTCATAGCAAACTTAGTCAGGCACAGCCCATCTGTTTTTGCCTGAACTTCTGAGAAGTATATATCAAACAATAGTGGGCACAGCACTGACCCCTGTGGAACTCCACTGCTGACCATTCTGCAGTGTATAATAATCAACATTACTGTTCTCTTCATTGTTCAATGATCTTGGAATTAGTATATTTAGGTTGCAGGGGGTGTGATGGGTGCAGGAGGGCTTGCCCTCCCTGCAAAAACATGTTTTTAAATGTTGTCATCTTTATTCATTTATTTTTTTTTTACAATTTTGAGATTCCACAATCTTGACATTATGGCTATGGGATACTGAAAGTCAAGATTGTGCGATCTTGAGATTTCATAGGGGACCCAGAGGCCCTTATAGGCCCTAGCCAAGAATTTCAGCAGGGACACAGATGGGATCCCAGGGGTGTATTTTCTGTTTCCCATCCGGTCGTCCAGGTTCCTCTTAAAGAGGGCTAGCGAGTTGCTCTGGTTGACATGGAGAGGGAGTCTATTCCACAGATGGAGGGAGTCTTTGGGACACAAATCTATCCTGTCAACAAGTTCTGTTAATGTCACAGACAAGGTTGAGGCCTTGTGTGCAGGTTGCACGAGTGGAGTTTGACTTGTAAATATGCAGCAACTCCTTCAAGGCTGGTTCTGAGATGGCCTTGTATACCAAACACAGGTCACCTCTGAGCAGTCTGTATGAGACTGAGTGGAGGGACAGGCTTTTAGCCTATCAGTATAGACCAATGTTTTATTTATTGGTATTTGTTTACCAGGAAAGTACACTGGGCAAAGAAGAACCCATTTTCAGCGGAGGCCCGGGGAGAAAAGCTCCACAAAAGCAGTTGGTATAAGATTACATAATATTGGAATAGTTTGTTTTAACAAGAAGCATAGTCATAACAGACATTATAGATGCAGTAAAATACATTATGAAAATGTAGGCGGTACAGAAACATAATATAAAAACATAAAGCATTGAAGTAAATCCAAGATACAGTCTAGTACACTCTAACGTGAGTGTAGAAGTTGAGTAATATAGGTAGAATTAGAATAACTATCTTAAGGTAAATGTATTAGAAGTAGGGAGAGATTACTATTATGAGTGAAGAGTGTGAAGAAGTAATGGAAGTACATTTTTGGAGGATGGAAGTAGAGAAAAAAGGTGATATGATGTAAGGAAGAGGAGTCAAGTCTTAGGAAGATGGACGGTCGAGCATCTACAGTGCCAGAGAGTGGAGACATGCTGCTTCAGAGCTATTTTGAAAGAGGGGACGTTACTCTTCAAGTTAAACAGTGTGACACAGTCTTTAAAAAGGATAACTGGTTGAGTATTCATAAAGTCATCCCTAGTATGACTGGCCTGGCCCTTCTTGAAAAGGGAGGAAAGGCTTAATGGTGGGTACTGGCAAAGCTAAAATGTCCTTGCAGTTCAATTGATTTGCAGCTCCTATGAGCCTATGATATATAACTAAGTCACATCCTTGTATGGAAGCAGAATTAGTGGACATGACATGCTTAGACCTGCTTTCCTGGTGACTCCTGGGTGACCTGCATGGACTTTTAGTATGTGGGAGCAGAAAAGGAGTATGTGCTGTCTTGTCTACACTGAAGACTGAGATCGTTTACAATGTGTCAAGAAGATTTGGACAAAAAGTATATGCATGGTATTTTTATAGACAGTTTGTGCACTGGTGAGTGCATTTCAAGACCTTAACATGTTTATCTGATGACTACAAAAAAGTATATCGGTCAAAATTCTTTAATGTACTTTTTGCTTTTGTGTTTCAGGCCATCTTGAGATGCCAGTTTCTTTAAGTTCAACCAACTCATACATTTTGAGGTTTTGGTTCTTGCAGTGGAAGCACATCAGTGAAAGTAATGTGTTTCCTCTCATTCTAACCTCTGTTTCTCAACTCTCCTCTTGGGCAGCTGACATTTGTGGTTCCCCAGATTTTTACTGAAATGATTTTTTCACATCTATTCCAAGTGTGTTACAAGCCTATAAACAGGGCACTTACAACTGTATATGCAGCTGTGTTATCATTTTCTGCAGCTGTCAATCTCTGCTGAAAATCAAGTTTTTTAATGTTTGTTACATTGACTAAAATGTTGTCTAAATATTTAAAAATTAGTTTTATAATTCTCAGTTTGTGGTAAGAGAAGTGTGAGTCAATTGGTTTTGCATGTTAATTATTCTAAAATTGCTGCAGTCATCCTTGGCTTTCTGTTAAGTGTTTTTGATCTTAGACATACAGGATTAAACAATGAGTGCCAGCAGAGGTGAAAATGGTCATATTCAACTTAATGAGGTGCTAAGTGCATTGGTTTCTGTTTTGGTTTTGGCTTTCATTTCATTGAATGAAAGATTTAAATGCTGAGCTGTTTAAAACGTGTTATATTTTTCAGTATATGTATTTATCTGTATGTGTTAATCAATGTAATCTATTCATGTATTTATTACAAAATAGTAAAGTTAGATATTGTCTAGACGCATCATGTGAAGAGACATTTTAATTGTTTGAAGGTGGGTATGCTGTTTTATGAAATATGTGTGTCGCTTTCTACAAAATTCTGCTCAGTTGTGGAACTAAGTCATAAAGGAAAGTTGGACAAGGGGTTAGTGCAGCCATTTTTATTAAATTATGGGTGCAGCAGTAGCATTGTTGCCTCACAATAAGAGGTTCTCCCGTTCAATTCTCGGCTGGAGTGCGGGGAGTGCCTTCTGGTGGAGTCTGCATGTCCTCCCCGCGGTTGGGTGGTGTTCAAAATACATGTGTAAATGGGCGTGCCTTCGTTGAAGGTTGGACGTCGAGCTGGCACCTCGGCATTCATGAAAATCTACTGCCAATCATTAGCAGACTGGAGTTCCACTATGGCGACCCCTAACCAGGAAAAGCCGAAAAGACAAACAAACAAACTAGTTCTTTTAAGACTTTTACTTTTTGTGGGTGGTGACAGTGGGATTACAAATGACTGTCAAGATTAGTTTTAGATAACTTGAATTTTAGAATTTGTTTTACAGATAATGGTTACATTCTGCTTTTGACGCTGTTCTGTACAACCTGTACAAGTCATCTGGAGGAGCAGTCAGCTTTGTAGGAGATGAAGAATTAATGGGGCTTGTTTAGACACTTGGTTGTTGCAGGTAAGTGAACATTTCTATGTTTGGAAAATTCTGATTTAAACTGTGTGTCATTGATGGCATCTGTTGTGTTTGGTTTCATTACTGGAGAAATTTAAGTAGACAGTATGTAGTTGATGTACTTTTTGTTTCCAGGTCACATGGTTTACATAGTGTAAAAGCTCTGTATTATAAGTGAAATGTTTTACTGGTTGTTACTTTTCCTGGTATCGAAGTGTGCAGTAATTTCAGTGTGTGTTTTTGTTTACATTGCTAACTGGCTATTTTTTTTTTTTTTCATTTATTGCTTGAGAGTCTGGTTTTCCAAGAGGTTTACCATGTTCGTTTAGCTTTGCTCTGCAGGATTTTAGCTTAGCTGAGAAGATGTGTTCATTGTTGAAAGTGTTAGTGTGGCTTATTAGTTATGTATTTTTATACAATATTTATTACATTTTCCTTTTGTGGATACTGACAGTAAGGTTAGAATTAGATTTACTGAGGGGTTGTGAAACCAGAGTTGTCACTTAAACTCCTGGTGCTGTATGTGGCACTGATTATGGCCATGGTTTATTGCTCAGATACTGGATAGGCTTTCCTGCTGGCTCAACTGAAACAACAGTCTGCTTCACACAAAAACGTGTCTCCAGTAAAACACTCTGGTACATGCTTACAAACCTACTGAAAGATGCCACAGGTTATGAGATTATTTAAATTCTGTCTCATTATTTATGTCAAATCTTGAAGTGAGTATATGTTGTAGGAAGAAATAAGTATGACTGATATAGTCAGTGTATTTTTGTGACGTGTTGTGCAAACGTAGTAGGTTCATAGGTGTATACTGGGCTAATGACCACCAGAGTCTTTACAAGTCCAAATTCAGGTATAACTGTTAAATATTACCATAATTCACTTTAGTAGGACAATAACCGGATTTTGAGCAACATGGATTTCCTAAAGACTAAGAAGCATGAAACTCTAATGTCAGACATTATGTAATGACTGTAGTCTTCAGTGATTTATCAGAAAATCAAAACATTTTATAAGGAGAAGGGTAATAGTATAAGGCAAAATCAGGCATAATTGAGCAGTATGAAGTAGTTAATAACCAGAAGTATTGCTTTCATATTTTTTCAGTCTGATGAAATTTAATAGTTTATATTATATTATATATTATATTATATTATATTATATTAGTGGGGTGTAGGCAGAGGTATACATTTTAAGGGTAAGGTCCAGCATGATATTTCTTTATTGACATCTGACTAACAGGAAAGTCTAATTGGTTAGGTGTCCATTTTTATTGGAGACCAAGGGACAGAAGTGTCACAGTATTTCAAAAAATAAAGAAAAAAGAAAACAGTTTTAAAAACCTCAAAAATAAAACAAAACATCTACAATGCAATGACCGGCTCAATGAAGACTGAGACTTGTTTATAATATGTACAACAGAGAAGGACTTTCTTACAACAGACACAAGTAGGTCAAAAGTTAGGTCACTGTCCACATAAGTTCCCAAATCCTGAGCAACTGGGTTGACTCATAGCAGTGTATTGTCGGTGTGGTATTTCCCAGGGGTAGATGACTTCCCAAAAGATCCAGTAATGTACTTTTTGATATTTTGTTTCAGACCATGATTTTGACACCAGTTATTTATTTGACACAAACCTCCCTGCAAGATGGCCAAGTCTTTTGAGGATTCAGTGACTGCTCCTACCTTGCAGTCATATGCAAACTTAGTCATCATCACCCATTTTTATGCTTATTATTATCATCATCATTATTCAATATTACTTATAATCAGCCAATGTACCCCCTCATTATTTGCTATTAGCAGTGACTTCAGATGGTGTATTATTAAGTGAGAGGATTTTAAATGTTGTTTTTCATGAATGAGAACTCTGGAGGGAAACAGTGGTATTTGGGGTAGGGTTGGCATGAGTTGTAAGTTACAAAGCCATGTTTTAGTGTCTGTTACAGCTTCCTGAGTCATTTTTTGGAGATCTGCCAAGTTATCTGATACACATATGAGTGTTGAGTCTTCAGCTTATTGTATTAGGGAAGCCTGTTGTGTGGATCAGTTGAGGATGCTGGTGAGTTAAACAGGAGGAGACCAATGATAGAGACTTGGGGTCTACTTCATGTTATCGAATTTTGAAAATGTCGAACGGCAGTATGATCGCAAATGCCATACATCGAAAGTGTTGTTGCGGGATCGTGGTACAGTAAGGATCAGGTAATTTGCGCTTTCCTCACTGTAGTGCAGTCTCAGAGTTGGTATATATATTTAGCAGGGGGTGTGGGGGGTGCAGCCCCCCATAAGAACACTTTTGATGTCTGGCATTTACGATCATATTGCCGTTCAACATTGTCAGCATTCGATAATGTGAACTAGACCCAAGACTTGTGGTACACTGGTGATAACTGAGAAGTATGGAGAGAGGGTGGAGTGCCATTTTACTGACTGATACCTATTGAACAAGTAGTTATTGAATCCTAGAAGGGTGCTCTGTGATAGACCTCATGTATACATTTGAAGTAGAAGTTTGCTGTGGCAAACTGTGTTGAAGGCTTGGTAAACTACCAGTGTAGTACCTCGCAGGATGTGCATTAGCAAATCCCACCCCAAACATGCCTCCCGGCTGGACTAGGTAGCAGCTGCATGAATATTCATTTGCGGACAGTAGGGGATTTCATTAATATTGAGTACCTGTAGAAACACAAGAAGCTATGCTTATAAAATTATTAAAAGACAGTTACTATTACAGACTTAAATTCGAACAACACTCTGAATTAAGAAATTCATCAACCATTTGCTATAAAAACTGCAACAAGACTCTGTTTATTTAGATAGAATGCCGTTACTTTTTAACGGCTGAAGATGTTATCCGAAGAGGGTAGCAACACTGTTGCCCAGCACTTCTTTGATGCTGAACTGATCAGCTGGCCTTAAGGCATCCACATCTGTACAGAAGTGGGGAGTGTGGAGGGTGCAGCACCCCCACAAGGGGGTGCAGGGGGGGCTTGCCCACCTGAAAAAGGAGAAAAAGTAATAATTTCTACGAGGATGGGGTTCGTTGTGTGCATGAATATTTAGCAATTTACATGATGTGACATGCAAATTAGCATGCCTGTCAGTCTTCCTCGATATCCCCACCCATTTGTCGTGCCAGTCACTGAAGGCATGCTCAAAGCTGGGCAGAACTAAGTGCGAGGTACTACACTTGGAGTTTACCGAAGGCTTTAGACGAGTATAG
>NC_056733.1:1628589057-1628614057 GCF_019279795.1 Protopterus annectens
TGGATGAAACAAGAACAGACAAGTTATACAATGAAAACAGTCACAGGTGGAAAGTGCAACAATAACACCTATTTCAGAAAGGCACCCCACAAGGCAAAGGAATAAACGTAGTGGTATGGCAGTGCAATGATTAGAAGGAACTCAGGCCAGACAAATATTCCGAGAAATGGATAAAACTAAAATCCATTAAGTAACCTGCACAAACGAGACGATGCAAATAGGGCAAAATGCACTGTATACATTAAACTCAGATACCTGCTGAAGTCAGAAGGCAAACTGTTCACCAGTAAAGCCTTATTCTGAAACTGAGATATATTTAGCGATCTGCAATACATACACCTACAATTAAGCTGCAACTATAGCTAAATGGCTTCACCTAGCTATCTACTGTCCTATCATATTAGCAAAATGCATTGTTCACTGTACTAAGCATTTAAATCTTCTATGCTGCTGACCAATGGATATTTAAATTACCTTCCCAGACGAACCATCCCCTAAAATTACAAATTTCATCTGTCGCTCAAGGTTCTCCTCTTCGGAATCTGACATTGTGGATGTTTCAACTTTCAGCTTATGAAAACAAACTACCGAGCTTCTGTTTCCAATCGGAAAACCAGATTTACATGCACAGCGCTAAGCAACCAGACGCCATATTCAGTCTTAGGCACTTTTATTAAGGCTAAACCACGTCCTATTCAGGGTGACTTTGAATCGAAAAGTAGAATGCTGTGTACTTTAAAAACTTGTGTGCATCAACTGCAAACTGTAGCTCATGAATATAGCAACATTGCTCATTGTGTATTAAAGTCCTCCGCAAACTAGTTTGCACTGTTGTAGCAAAACAAATCTCTATGGTCTTTGGAATAGTTCCTGTTTCCAGGCCGCCATACCAGTGTGAGACAGCACAGTGAAAGAGTTACAAGTTCCAAGAGAAGTTGTGTTGTGGTTAACCAGTTAAACGAAATGCTGCTAAATCCTGGCTTCCAAGAGAACAGGAGAATAGAGAAGCTTCATTACAGTGGGCCGTTAGAGCAGAGATTTTCACTGTACATTTTCAATGGAGGGTAAAAGTACAATATAGTGCATTCTCTGAAGTTATTGTATGGTGTTTAACCCCCCCCCCTTTTTAATGGGGGATTAAGGTGGTTATAAAATATACTGTTAAATAACACCAGATCCATGAAAACAGAATACATAGCTGCTGTTTACATTGCAGAAAGTGGGTGACTGGTAGTTGACATGGTTCTTTTGTTTCGGTTTCTGTCTTTCACCGTATATTTAGTTTTTCAGTGGAGATAATTGATTTTGTGGTGGGAATACATGTAGAGTATTGCATGGTAGTTGCGGTGAATGAAACAAATGTTTCTATTTGACGGTCAGTTTCTTTTGTGCTGTTTAATCTGAAATGCTTGCAGTTGAATATTAAGTACACACAGAAGTTTGAGGGTGAACATTTGGTGTCACATGCCGACTCGTACCCTTAGCGTCCTTTGTCATGCACAGAGGCATTCCTCTGTCCATGGTCTACCTGCTTAGGTGACCCCCAAAAGGTCAGTAGCCTGGCACCACTTGTCATACACAGAGACATTCCTTTACCAATGGGCTGTCTCCTTCAGGTGACTAATTCTGTACTTTGGCGTGTTCGTCTTGACTTTAGTAGTTGTAGCATTTCTTGTTTGTACATTGCTACCTTTCCAATGTGATTGCCTCTAAGCTTTGATGCGTTTAATAATCGCATATAGGTAGGGAACTATAATATCAGAGTCATTGCTTATTAAATGGTCTGTTGAGCTGTCATCAGAAGTTGCTATTTGCTTGAGTGGTAACTGTAAAGATGCTCCTCCCACTGTGCTAACTGGTGTAGCGTATAGGCTGACCAGGCAAGTAACATTTTTCTGTAACAATTGTAGGCTTAACAATTGGTGTATAGTATACATTTCTATTGCCAGAGGTGTCTCTACCAGGGTAAGAGTCCAGGCAGTTGTGATAATCTTTCAAACATCTTCCCATTACTGTGTTGCCTTGTTTTTGCCCTCTTTTGTGGCTTTTGCTCCCCAATTCTGTCACGGTGGATCGTTGTGACCTTACATCTGTCATATGGTTTCCCTGGTTACAATTGGCTGATTTGCTATGCTTTTTTTACAGAAAAGCATAGTAAATCGGCTGAAAGCAGGCATCTGGAGCAGAAAAAGAGGGCATTCCCATCAGCTGATGTCACGGTGATGTCACAAAAATGGGCGTGGCATTGATGGGAGAGTGGGTGGGAATGGGTGGAGTTATGGGTGATGCAAGGGGCGTGACCTTGGTCCGGTTTTAGCCACAAAGAAATCTGGCAACCCTAGTTTTAAAAAGAGTTTGTTCAGGATTGCTGATGGGGTTTGTTATGTGTTCCTCATCTAGGAGGTCTTTGGGGTTTAGGTAGGTTGCATTTAAGTGCCTCAGAATATGTGAGTCTATGTGTTTGCATTGAATTTTGTGATGGGTGCATTGTGTGTACTGCTGGCAGCCATATTGGCATTAGAAGTGTTTTTATGTGAGGGATTTGCCTCCAGTGACATTGTATAAATACATCCTTCATATACCATATTGGTTTGAGAATTTACTGGTTGTCAGAAAACATGAGACAATTTCATGACAATTGCCTCAGGATTCTCTTATCCACCAAGCTGGTAATGGAGATAGTGGTAAAGGCCATATGCATGGCTACAGAACCTTTTTTTATTGATTTGACAGTTGCAGACATATTTGTTTTGTTGAGTATACTCACTTTTAATTGTAAGCATTCTTTTTTTTTTTCAAAAGACTGTAGCAAACATTATTTTTTTATGTAAGAGGCTGGAGCCTGAAAAATGGGAAATAAATGGCCTACTCCTCTAATGTGGTAAATAGCTACATTTGTGCTAGCACAATCTGCATGCTGTGAACATTTACCTTGAAGTTATGGACAAAGAAAAAATAATTAGGGAAGATAAATTTATTTATATATATATTTGTTTATTTATTGACATTTTTTAACCAGGTTGGTCCAGCTGGACTTGTGGCCCATTTTCAGTGGAGACCCAAGGAGAAAAGCTCCATTCAAGCAGTTTACAGAAATTAGAACATTTGGGTCTCAAGAATTACAAAAAATATGGTAAACAGTAAAGACACAAGTAAATTGCATGCACAATGGTATGTACACATTATGTTTTACAGAGAAATGCTATACTACAAATTTGCATAAGAATTTTGACCATCCATACATTCATTAAGTTTAGAAAGTATCCATATAATAGCATACTTAGATGAAAGGGGAGGGATTGTTTAGGTGTGTATGTGGGGTATGGAGAGTTTAGGATGGGAGTTTAGGATGGGTTTTGATAAGGTCCAAGTTTTGGAGTTAACTAGATGAAGATTGAGTTCATTTTTAAAGTGTGAAGGAAGGGTGATAGAATGTATGTTTGGGTTAAGTTTGTTCCCAGCTTGGGCCACAGAGTGTTTATATAGAAGTTTGCCTACTGTTTTTTTTTTTGGGTTGGTAGATGTCTAGCAGTTGGGTTGGTAGATGTCTAGCAGATTCTGATTAGAGGTACAGAGAGTCCGAGTTGGAGTATAAATAAAGACAAAGGAAGAGAGAGCGGGACAGGATTAAGGTTTGTAAAGAATGCAGTGTAACATTTGAAATTGTGATAGCAGTAATTGTTGGGGGAGTTCAAGCCACTGGAGGGAGTTTAGGGTGAGGCAGTGATGTGCATTGTATGGGGAGTTTGTAATAAATCTAGCTATATTATGGTAAGTTTGTTCAACATTGTGGTCCGAACGTTGGTAAGAACCGTGGCAGCATATAGAATGTAGGGTAGGAAGAGTGACTGTGCAAGGGAGAGTCTGGCATTAGGGGTTAGAAATTTTTTGTTGAGATGCAGTAAACCTAGTTTCTAGTGCATCTTTTTTATACATTGGAGTATGTGCTGGTTGAATTGAGTTCATCATCAACGATAACTCTAAGGAGTTTTCTGTGGGTTTCAAGCTGGATTATTGTATTGTTAGAGGAAGCAATAGCAAAGGTGGATTTGTGGTGAGTGAGACAATGAGGGATAAAGAGTAAGAGTTTGGTCTTCTTAGGGTTAAGGATAAGTAGATTATATCAGACAGCCACTGTTCAGTGGATAGAAAGGCATGTTGGGTTAGGGTGTGTAGTTCAGAGATACTGTTAGAGATGGAGATGAGAGTTGATTCGTCTGTGTATTGGATGAGGGAGGATTGTTTACAAGATGTATAGAGGTGGCTGGTAAAGATATTAAACAGCAGGGGACCCAAGATGGGGCCTTGTGGTACTCTGGTTGGGACAGGTATAAATGGAGAAAAGTATGAGAGCCATTTAACAGATTGCTGCCTGCCAGATAAGTAACTGGAGAACCAGGCAAGGGAGGTGGAAGAATGGTTGAGATTAGCAAGTTTAGATTGCAGTAGGGGGTGGGAGACTGTATAAAAGGCCTTGGAAAGATCTGAGAAGAGACAAGAAATGAGTTGATTGTTATCTTGGGCCTCAGAAACCATATATGTGAAAGATAGGAGGGCAGTAGTTGTGTTGTGGTTAGGACAGAAACTGTGTTGAGTGGGAGTGATAAGGTTATGCTGGAGGAGGTAGTTAAGAAGCTGTGAGTGAATGCATTTTTCATGAATCTTAGAGAGGGGCATTAAGATGGTGATGGGTCAGTAGTTAGATGGGTCTATTGATTTTCCTCCTTTATGTAGGGTAATAGTGAAAAAAATTTCCATAGGGTGAGGATGGTGAATTCCTGAACTGATGTATCGACTAGAATAGATACTGGATAGGGAATGGATTCAGCAGCAAGTTTGAGGAGGTCGGAGATAAATTATCAGTGGTGGGACCGCAAGGTTTGATCTTTAGAAGAAGAGATCTGATGTAGGCAGTAGAACAGGTGAAAGGAGAATAGATGTTTGTCTAGACGGTTGGGAGGGGCAGGCAAAGAAGTTGTGCTGCATCTGGAAGGTATGAGTGTTTGGATGGTGTCAATGAAGTGGTTGTTGAGGACAGTAACGGTTTCCTGAGGTGATGTGTTTTTTAGTAAGGTCCGGGGTTAGAGGGGCAGTCTGGAGAAAGAATTCTGTTAAGAGTAGACCAAAACTTCCGATGGTTCCATATTAGGTACTCTTACTGGTGCTATTAACTCAAAATCATTTCTAAATTTAGGAGGGATGGAACAAATGATTGAGAACAAACTAGATGCGATTCTCCAAATTCAAGAGAGCTTAGAGGTGCTTGTTCATAGGTTCATAGGTTCATACTAGGCTATCTGCCCGAGGGCATTTATAAGCCTAGCCCATTGTTTTGTGGCTTACACCACCCCTTTAGTATGGGGAACTATACCCATTATTTTGCTGTGCCTCTGTCGAGCAGTGACACTGAGGTAATTCCTGGGGTATATCTGCGATCTCCCATCCATTGGTCAAGATTTCTCTTGAACAAGGCCAGCGAGGTGCTCTGCCTCACATGTACCGGGATTTTGTTCCACAGCATAGGGAGTCTTTGGGTGATGAATCTATCCCTCCAGCACGTCCTATTAATAGCCGTGTCGAGGTTTAAGTCTCCGCCCTTGTGGCTCTGATGGATCTAGATTTTTGAGGTGAAGCATATTCATCAAATCTGGGTTTGACATGGCCTTGTATGTTAGGCAAAGGTCACCTCTGAGCAAGCGGTGGCGACTGAATAGAGCTGGAGTTCTTTCAGTCGGGCAGCATAGGACAGATTTTGAGACCCTTTATCCTTTTGGTGAGGAACTTTTGTGGCCTCTCCAGCTGCTGCAAGTGTCGGGTCAGATACATTCCGAATGGGGCATTGTACTCAATCATTGGTCTGATGAGTGATGAGTAAAGGGAGACTATGACCTCCCTTGATCTAGATGAGAATCCCTTCATGATAAGGTGGGCAATGTAGAAGGACTTCCTAACTACTTTAGCTACATGGGTGTCGAATGACAGACTACTATCAACCTGGGTCCCCAGGTCCCTGATAACTTCTTCTGTGCTCAGTGGATTGCCACCTATTTGGTAGCTAGGGGTAACCTTGTTTTTCCCGAAGGGTATGACTATGCATTTTTGGCATTTAACTTTAGGCCGTGGCTCTGGCACCAGTTATCCGTTTCTGTGAGACCCTTCTGAAGGATATCTGTGTCAGATGTGTTTTCTACTATGGCCCAGTTTGCAGTCATCTGCAAACTTTGTCAGCCATAACCCTCCTGTGTTTGCTTGTACTTGGAAAAGTAGATGCCAAACAAGAGTGGGCCCAGGACTGAGCCCTGTGGGACACCACTTGTGACAGGCTTTGAGTCTGACATGGCGCCAGCAACTCTGACCCTGTGGGTTCTGTCACTCAGCCAGTTTGCAACCCATCTTGTGATGTATGGGTTAACATTTAAGCTGATGAGTTTTTCAATGATACCCGAGTGGGGTATTCTATCGAAGGCCTTAGCCAGATCGAGGTAGGCTGTATGGACTGCCTTTCCCTCATCAATGGCTTTGGTGACTGTTTGAAAAAGTCAACCAAGTTTAAAAGGCATGATCTGCCTTTGACAAAGCCAAACTGGGTTGGATCCAAAGTCTGCAAATTCCTATGTCTTTATTTATGAGGTCCATTATGATCCTCTCCATGGCTTTGCAGATAAGGCTTGTCAAGCTAATGGGCGGTAATTTCCAGGGTCTGTGGAGGCACCGCCTTTGTGAAGTGGGACCACAGTTGCAGTCGCCACTCCTGGAGTGCGTATCCAGAGGTAAGACTTTGATTAAACAGCTGTCCTAGCTGTGGGTTTAATTCCTCATTGAGTTCGTGGAGCACACAGCCGGGGACACCATCGGGTCCCATGGATGCTGTGTTTTTGCTTTGGAGAGCAGTTCTCACTTGGGCTGGAGATGTTTGGGGGCTGCACTCATTTGGTATAGATATCTCTCCTTTTGGGGAGTTTGCACTGAACCTGTCAGCCAGTATGTTGGCAATGTCTGTAGGATCAGTAATCTTCACATCATTTTGAACTAGTTCTGAGCATATCTGGGAGTTTCCTCCTAGGTTTCTAACATAGCTAAAGAAGGCCTTATGATTGTCTTTTGAGTCTTTAGCTATTTTCTCTCAAAATTTGCTTTGGATGATTTTATGAGAGCTCTTAGTTTTTTACTTATAGTGATCAAGGGTGTCTTACCTTCTAAGGATTTTGCTCTATCTTGTAGTAGCTTCCTCCTTTTGTTGTAGAGTTTGTTTATGGCTGGGGTCCACCAGACTGGACGCTTGCCTTTGGTACAAAGAGTCTTTGTTTTGCTTGGGATTGCCTTATCCATGCAGTCCTGCAGGTGCTGGTAGAAGGCGTTTGTAAGTGATTCAGCGGCTTGAGTATTGTTTTCCATGGCTCGGGGCCTGAAAGGAGACCACACTAGTCTTTAGAAGTGTGAAGTCGGCTTTTGAGAAGTTCTTTACTGTGGTCTTTTTTATTTCAGGTGGGGTGGGATGAGGACCTCCAGCGAGATTAGTTTGTGATCTGATCTCACCAGTGAGGGGTATACTTCCGGTGTTGAACATTGTGCTCCCATGTTCGTGATGATGAGATCAAGTATGTTATCTCCTCTTGTGGGGATGGTGACTAGTTGTTCCATGGCATTTGAGTTTATGAATTCCAGGAACTTTTGGGCTAGGGTGTTTGGGCTTGAGTAGTGTTCCCAGTCTATATTAGGGTAATTGAAGTCACCTAGTATGATGGTGTTTGGTGATACATTTATCCTCTAGTGTTTTCAGGAAGGCCATGTGAGTTTCCTGAGTTTGTGAGGGTGGCCTGTAACATGCTACAATTTGCAGAGCAGTCTTGCCTATGGTTAATTGCACCTGGATGGTCTCCGATGCATTATGCGTTGCCACCAGTCTTGAGGTGTGGGTGTCCTTGATGAATATGGATACCCCTCCTCCTTTCTTGGTATTGTCCGGATTTTGGGGCGGAGCATGATATGAGGTAAAACCTGATAGCTGGGGTGCTCTCAGGAGCCTTGAACCAGGTTTCTGTCACAGCACAGACATCGATGTTCTCCATACTGAGAAGGGCCTCGAGTCGTGCATTTTGAGATTTAGACTTCTGGCATTGAGCAGCATTACCCTTAGTTTTTTTTCCTTTTTGTGTTCTAGGGTGGTAGGTTTAGAATTTGAGCCTTGCCTAAAAAGGCACTATGGGGTGGCAAGAGCCTTTGCCAATATCCGGAATCCCAGGGTGACAGGTGCAAGCCGTCCCTTGAAGCAGCGTGGCTTGTCCAGCATGTCATCCCAGGCAGACAGATACTGGATCCCCTTTGAATGACACCAGTGTTTAAGCCAATTGTTAAAGCTGATCATCTTATCTCTGTATTGTGGCATCATTCTTGGTGAAGGTAGGATACTGCTCAAGGTCAGGGTCATACCTGCCTGGGCTACATAATCAGAGAGCTCCTCAATGTCTCTTTTCATGTAGTCCAAGGAGGTATGTCTCAGGTCGTTTACACCAGCGTGGACAATGACTGAGTCATATTTGTACCTGCTGTTGAGAGGCCTGAGTGCTTGCGTTATGTGGCAGATTCTAGCGCCCGACAGGCAGCTTACTGTGACCTTCAGTCTGGTGAGCGGGACATCAGTGTGTCTGACTATGGAGTCACCAATGACTAGTGTGTCTGGCATTGTGTTTGGCCTTAAGGGCTGTGACTGTTTGACACTCTGACTGTGAGGTCTATGTGTTACGGGTGTTGTGTTCTGAGGTGGTGGTTGTTTGGGTGTCTGCTTTGGTGGCCTCTGCTGTTTTGGTAGATTTTTGATCAGAGCCTCCGAGTATGTCTTTGTGTGTTTATGTGTATGATTTGAGGTTGTAATGGTACTATGTGAGACTGGGTCTATAGTGTGTGTGGTAACCTTCTCCTCCTGACTGGTCTTGCCAGTCCTATGTTGAGAGAGCTCAGCCTCCAGTTTGGCCGTATAGTTGCATCTCTCGCATGTATTTGTGTTTTGTGGGAGGAGGAAAGGGTTGTCTGTGTACATGAGGCAATTGAAACATTGCCTCAATATTCCCAGGTTCACCAGCTGAGCAGGAGAGGACACTAGCAACTGATCCCTCGACATGCTAGAAGGGTAGACGAAAAACTTTAAAAAGATTCCGGGGACGTGGGTGACCGAGAAATGGGGGGTTGCCTTTTTGGGGTACTATCTATGACAAGAGTGCCGTATCAAGGTAATAAGTACTGTAGGAGCAAGTGCTAGGTTTAATAGATAGAGAATAGTCTACTTGGAGTCAAGTAGAGTTGATCTTTTTAGTTCTAGGATACGCTGATTTGATCAGTAGTATAGTTCGAGGAAGGTAGTGCATGTGTATTGGACATTTATGGTTTAGGCCCGAAAACTGATTATTTATTGGTTTCATTACATTAAATAAATACGTATATGCATACATACATACACGCACATGTAAGTAAATGAATTATTTAGTAGCGAGGCTTCAATAACGTGATGGAGAAGGGTTACAAATGGTATTCTGTATCTTTACAGAACTTTACACAACTGTGTATCCCCCTCCCCCAACTGGCTGTGCTTTTTGTGTTTTAACTGTTGATGATGGTAGATAAAGGCTAAAATGATGTGCTAAGAGGTTGTGCTTGTGTTGCACAGGGACCAATTTGCACACATTTAAAAATCAATACTTGTGAGTGTTCTTTTCTCGCATTTAATGCGATTATTTGCTAATGCTTAGGTTTATACTTAGAAAAATTTGATTTGGGCATGATTATGTGATTAAATGCTTTAGACCTAAACTGGCTGAAAAAGTATCATGAACTACAGCTGAACAAAGTAATACATTTTTATTACTTATTTATTTTTATTTTATGTTAATCAGGCAGTACCTAACATACACAGGCTCCTATTGGTAGTTTTCCTTGCTGGGAGATTTAACAAGGTCAGAAAAATTTAACTTTGATGAAGGTGTATCTTTTCTAAAGCAAAGCTGATTGGTAATTGGTTTCCTACCTTTTCCTACAATCCACTATAACAGGTTTTGGTTATTTGTATTCCTGGTTGGCATCATGTTTTTATTTTACAACTTTCTGAGGAAAACAATTTCACACATTTCAACCCACTGTAGAAAAACCTGATAGGATTATAAGAACTTATTTAGCTTATGGCCAAATAATCTTTTTAAGCTTAGTGATTCATGCCTCCATTTTCATAACTATCATTGCCCTAGGACTATAATGAGTTTGATATATAGGATAATTGGAGGTTACTAGGCTATTGACCCAAAGGTAATTTCAAGTCTAGCTATTTCATCCCAATGTAATAATACCAGATATACTCTAGTCAGTACCCAGGGATTGTATTTAGTAATGGCTGTCCATGACCAGGAGGGTTGTGGGTACTACCCACAGTAAGAATTTTTGGTGCATTGTCCACTCATCCAGGTTCCTTTTGAACAGTGTCATAAAGGTGCTCTCGTTCACATAAATTGGCATCCTACTCCAAAGATGGGGCAGTTGCTGGGATATGAATCTGTTCTTCCAGCATACCCTATTTATGTCACAGGCCATATTTATGTCTCTGGAAGAGGTAGTTCTATTCCGGTTTGATTTACGGATGTGCAGCAAGTACATTAGGTTTAGGTCAGAGGTTGCTCTATGTGCCAAGTGTAAGTCTCCCCTAAGTAAGCTATACAATACACAGTATAGTGACAGGGACTTTAGTCAGTGTGTATAAGGCAGGTGTTGGAGTCCCTTGATCTTCTTTGTTAGAGGCCTCTGAGGTCTCTCCAATTGCTGCAGGTGTTTTGTACAGAACATGCTAAAAGGGGTGTTATACTCAATTACTGCCTGAATAGTGATGAGTATAGGGGGGGGTTATGAACTTCTTTGTAGTGGCATTGCCTTTGCTAATCAAGTGTGTTATGTAGAACGTCTTCCTTACTACAGTAGACATATGTTGGTAAAAGTTAAGGTTGCAATGTACTTGTAATCCCAGAACCCTTACCACGTCATTGGTACATAGGATATTGTTGTTAGTTTGATGGTGTGTGTGATGATGTGAGGCAGTGGCATCTGTGCCAGGGAGAGACAGGCAAAGTATGTATAACATACGCTAGCATAATTAGCTGGAGTTTTGTAAATATATATATATATATTTTATCATTTGACTTTTACACTGATCTGTGTAGATGTTTTTGTATTTGTAAAGTTGCCAGTGGCGGCTGGTGACTTCAAATCACAGGGGGGGCTGCAGGAGACAGCTGAATGGGTGGGGTCAAGGGGAGGGATGTGGTCAACCAGAAAGGGGAGGAGCTATGCACAAAACCACAAAAAACTAACTTTAATTAAATACGCTGCCCTGGGTGGCAAACCTTCATTATGAAAGTCCAATCAAGACAAAAATAAGTGTAGAAGAATAAAAATATTTCAATGCATTGGCTGCATGACAGCTTACTTAAGATCTAGATGGAAACAAAAGGTTGTGAGGCATGAAAAAATAAATTACTTTTTAAATACATTACTGGAATGCCAGTCAAAATCAAGTATAAGAAAAACCAGAAGCACTCAACTCAAACCACTTCTCCTTGCACTGCAGTCCTAATTATAATATATTCAGCTTTATTAAAGTACCAAGTAACATGCTGAAAGTAGAAATCTATGTGATGCCCCACTTGTAAAAATGTTTCTTATCCAAAAAGACCTGCTGCCTGACAACTTGTTTCATGGGGAAAACATGATAAAAGTAAAAATGAAAAGCAAACAAGAAACAAGCTCAAGATACATTGCTTAAAGGATTACTGTACAGGTTATGGACCACACATGATTGGCATTCTGTTTAGTTTACGGGTAAAGTCTGTAGAGATGACTGGAAGTCTCCAACAAGTGTAATGAGCTTTTTAAAATAATGGAATCCTGTCCTTTAATACCCAAGGCTTATACATTATCTAGTCAAGTATTCTCTGCATGGCAACAACAGAAAGGCTTTCAATGTTGGCAATTCTTTAACAGTAGGCTTATTAAAGCTTACTTGCATCTTACGATCTCAGACAAGCTTACCTTATGGTCATTAAAGCATTGCTACTTAAACACAGAGCAACAGGCACTTTGAGTAATAAGCATAAATCAACAGTACAAAAATATGACAGAAACCAGACCATTCTGCAAAATCAAGGACAGATGAAAAGCCACTGTTGTACTTATGCAGTGTGTCCTCCCCATCCAAGGTAGATTCAACTACTCCTTGCCTTGCTTAGACACATCCAGAGTCACTACATGGGGGAGTGGGGTGCAACAAGCATGTCACAATTTGAAATCTCTCTGGCTGACTGTGATGGCCATGACACATTTGTCATACTTCTCAACCTCAAGAGCAAGAAATCTGGACAAAGCCATACACAGAAGTGGGACAAAGGCCCAACAATAAGGACAATTTTTAAATATTGCTCTAATAAACTTAGAAAGATAATAGAATAGGTCTTGCATTAGTATGAATTTTCTGAAGGGTATAAAATCTGAAACTCAAATGTCTGTCATTTTCTAACTTCAGTCTTTAGTGATTTGTCACTAATTTGCCAAAAAACACAATTTTATGAAAAATGGACAAAAATGTGATACAAAAATATAAAATAGACACACAATACAGCTGCTACCTGTCAAAGAAGGGACACTTTAATATTAGTACTGCTACCTTGAGCAGCTGACAAAATATAAAATAATCTACATGCATTTCAAGTAATCTATAACTTTGATTATTACAGTTATTTTTTAATTGTAAACCCTCCATGTTTTCTTCCAAAATTGCTATTTTGCGGAGGGATTATAAGGGGGAAGAGCAACATTTTGAGCCAAAAATTGGGGACAGTTGGGAGGTTGGCTATGCCTAATTCTATAAAGCAATTTATTTGCATGTACCTCTCAACCTGTTAATGCAGTAAATCTGAACAAGGCCAAATATATTGGGGGCACATATAAACAGTACTAAAAATTGCTCTTGTATAAATTGAGACAGTTGATAGAACAGCTCTTACTTTAACATGCATTTTTCTGAAGGTTATGAAGTCTGAAACTTATTGAGTGACTTCTGGCAAATCATTTAGGAATTAAAACTACAAATTTTATGAACAACAAACCAAAAATAAGAAGCAAAAATCTATTCATTCTTTGAAAATCTGGACAGTTGGGAGGTATAGTTCAGCTGGGCCTGTCTGAGTTTGCTGCCCCCCCCCCCTGACAAAATAATGGTTGAATGGAGCCTTTGCAGCCATTCCAATGAACCATTATACTTGGCTATTTCACTCCATTTACCATAAACACTAATGTGCATACTGCTTTACTTATATGATGAGTTGGACTTCATTTGAAAGTTTTATTTTGTATTTTACAGCACAAACACTAAGTCATCTGTTAAACAAAGCAATGCAGTCTCACAATGAAAACTTAGCCAATGAAAACTTAGCATTAAAACTTCTCTGCCCTTGAAACTCGCATTCATTGAAACAGCATTGAAACCCACATTCAAAGAAAATACATTTTGCCAGTGGCAGATAAAGATTAATTTTGGGCTGTTTTCGAATCATAGGCTCCTTGCATATGAAACATACATGTGCTCTTTGATACACCTTCCTCATTGTACTAAAATTATATTCCTTGTACAATACAGTACACTTGTTACAGGGTGTTTTAAATTTGTTTTGAACATTTTTTCCAGTAAGCAATGAAACAAACCATATGCACCCATAATGGCAAAACTGCCCAGTTGAGAACATTTATCATAAAAAGTCTACTCAGACTTCCACAGTCCACCATTATTAGTAAATATACACAATTCTACAGTCCACCATTATTAGTAAATATGCACAATTCCACAGTCCACCATTATCAGTAAATATGCACAATTCTACAGTCCACCTTTATCAGTAAATATGCACAATTCTACAGTCCATTATCAGTAAATATGCACAATCTCTGAAGTCAGTCATCTAAATAATTCCACATTAAAGAAATCTGTAACTAATGAAGCGGTTGCTGCTAGCAATCACCTCTATATTTCATGGTTTCATCGAAAAATAAAGTGTCTGTTGCCCCTCAGGAATAAATTGCCTATATTACATTAAAAAAATGATAAGCTAGTAATAATATTGCAAGAGGAAATGGATGGCAAACTGATAACGAACTCATAGTTAGTATCTTCACCAAGGAAGAACATTCTCAGTACGGCAGCATCCACCCCTTGTGGGAGTAGAACCCACAACCTTCTGCATCAAAAGCAAGTACACAACCTGTTGTGCTATAGTATTAACTTGGCAAAGCACTAAACTTCTATTCCCCTGCAGCTCTCAGTTCCTTGTAAAATCTACTCAATACTCAACTGCATCTCAACTTCGCAGCTCAAGAAAACTGGAAAAAGCCAAAATTTGTTGGGGGGGGGGCTCAAAAGCCCAAAAACAGGGACACATTAAACATTGCTTGTATAATCTTGGAAAGTTGCTAGAATAAAATGTTGTGTTGCCACCATATATTTTACTGCCAAGGTCCCTGAGCAAAGAACAGTCAGAGTAACATACCACTACGCCACATCAGCTGCTTTGTAAAAGAGAGGAAGACTGAAACTGAAATGGCTATCATTTAGTGAATTCAGTTCTCACGATAGCTGTCAACCTCTTAGTACAAAACACCTGGACAAACCCAGTAATGAGGGAATACAGCTCTCAAACTTATTCAGTGAATTCAGTTCTTGCCATAGCTGTCAACCTTAGCACAAAAACCTGGACGAAGCCAATAATGGGGGAATACAGTCCCAAAAATAGGGACAAATTTAAAATATTCATCTTATAAACTTAGAAAATTGCTAAAAAAAAAGGTTGTGCTACTATGTATTCTGAAGAACGTGAAGTTGGAAATTCAAATGCCGGTCAATTTTACTGCGGACAGAACAAAAACAATTTTCAGCAGAGACGCAGGGATTAATACTGCAGACACGTCTTTGTAAAATGGCAGGGCACCAGAGCAAATCCACACAAATACAGGGAGGAGATGCAGACAGAAGCCACCCCAACCAAGAATCAAACCAGAAAACCTATAGCTGTGAGGCAACAATACTACCACTGCACCATCAATTATGCAAGGAATTAAACATTCAGAAACCTGAAGTCTGAAATTCAAATGCCTGTCAATTTTACTGCGGACAGAACAAAAACAATTTTCAGCAGAGACGCAGGGATTAAAACTGCAGACACGTCTTTGTAAAATGGCAGGGCACCAGAGCAAATCCACACAAACACAGGGAGGAGATACAGACTCCACACAGAAGCCACCCCAACCAAGAATCAAACCAGAAAACCTATAGCTGTGAGGCAACAATACTACCACTGCACCATCAATTATGCAAGGAATTAAACATTCAGAAACCTGAAGTCTGAAATTCAAATGCCTGTCAATTTTACTGCGAACAGAACAAAAATAATTTTCAGCAGAGACGCAGGGATTAATACTGCAGACACGTCTTTGTAAAATGGCAG
Source organism: Protopterus annectens (assembly GCF_019279795.1). Lineage (NCBI taxonomy): Eukaryota > Metazoa > Chordata > Ceratodontiformes > Protopteridae > Protopterus > Protopterus annectens. The sequence continues at coordinate 1,628,604,582 of NC_056733.1, forward strand.
GGCACCAGAGCAAATCCACACAAATACAGGGAGGAGATGCAGACAGAAGCCACCCCAACCAAGAATCAAACCAGAAAACCTATAGCTGTGAGGCAACAATACTACCACTGCACCATCAATTATGCAAGGAATTAAACATTCAGAAACCTGAAGTCTGAAATTCAAATGCCTGTCAATTTTACTGCGGGCAGAACAAAAACAATTTTCAGCAGAGACGCAGGGATTAAAACTGCAGACACGTCTTTGTAAAATGGCAGGGCACCAGAGCAAATCCACACAAACACAGGCAGGAGATGCAGACTCCACACAGAAGCCACCCCAGCCAAGAATCAAACCAGAAATCCTATAGCTGTGAGGCAACAATACTACCACTGCACCATCAATTATGCAAGGAATTAAACATTCAGAAACCTGAAGTCTGAAATTCAAATGCCTGTCAATTTTACTGCGGACAGAACAAAACCAATTTTCAGCAGGGATTAAAACTGCAGACACGTCTTTGTAAAATGGCAGGGCACCAGAGCAAATCCACACAAACACATGGAGGAGATACAGACTCCACACAGAAGCCACTCCAACCAAGAATCAAACCAGAAAACCTATAGCTGTGAGGCAACAATACTACCACTGCACCATCAAATATGCAAGGTATTAAACATTCAGAAACCCTTAAGTCTGAAATTCAAATGCCTGTCAATTTTATTTAACATTTTTTAATCTGGACAGTCTGACTTGGAACAAATAAACAATTTTCAGCAGAGGCCCAGGAAGAAATAATGCAGACATGTCTTTGTAACATGGGAGGACACAAAAGCAAACCCACACAAACACAGGGAGAAGATACAGACCCCACAAAGAAGGAACCCCAGCCAAGAATCAAACTCAAGAACCTGCAGCTGTGAGGCAACAATGCTACTACTACACCATCAAATATCAAGCATTGCAATGTTTACAAACCACAGATATTATGAGGAACATATCAGATCGAATATGAGGCAAAAATCTGCATTTTTTTTACAAATGGCGGTGGGTAGGGAACTCAAGTCTTTTAACACCTGCATACAGGGTACAGGGTTCAAGCCTGAGGTATTCCCTACCACACCACCATAAGCACCTGGGGCATACACACGCACACACACTCCAGTAAAGCATAATCACCATACACACACACACTCTCCAGTAAAGCATAATCACCATACACACACTCTCCAGTAAAGCATAAGCACCATACACACACTCTCCAGTAAAGCATAAGCACCATACACACACTCTCCAGTAAAGCATAAGCACCATACACACACTCACACCAGTAAAGCATAAGCACCATACACACACAAACTCGCTCTCCAGTAAAGCATAAGCACCATACACACACAAACTCTCTCTCCAGTAAAGCATAAGCACCATACACACACAAACTCTCTCTCCAGTAAAGCATAAGCACCATACACACACAAATAAACATTGTAAAATAAAGGTAAAAAGCACCATGCACTTACCTGAATATATCCAGCTAACGTACATCCTTCCCGTGCAATACTCAAAGACCCGCGAGATCCCAAGGAAAGCCCGACGAGATCCCAATGCTCCTTCCTGAGTCCTGCTGCTGCTCTTGCAGTCCGGACGCGACCCATAATCCTAGCGAGTCTGTGCACTTTAAAAGTGCACAGATGTCTCCTTGCATCCCCCTATGGGGACTGCCGGACTGCCTTGAGCATGCGCATAGACCGACAGTAGTCGGGACTACTGCGCATGCGCGAAGTCCGCGAAATTTTAAAAAATAATTTTTTTTTTTTTTATTTTCCTTTCTATTTTTTATGTTGAGGGGGCTGCAGTCCGGCAGCCCGATGCCACGAGCCGCCCCTGAAAGTTGCTTGTGTTAAAAATGCATCAACAGTGGGTTTTGCTGAACAGAGAGGAATATACATGAATTCCAGACAGAGTTATATTTAACTAATCTCATTCTAGCTGGTTTTGAAATTGTTTTATAACTTTCAGATGCTGCATCAGATCTTAACAAAGCTCTGTGTGTGTCATGTACCAGAGTCAGGTGACAAGCGATGATATAATTCTGTAATGATTCCTCTAGATAGTAGTAAGGGATAGCTCCAAACTCTTGCAGCAGTAGTAACCATGGAAACTGAGAGGGAAAGATCTCTCACAGATATCTCGTACATTCTCAGAGAGTTACCTCAGACATTCACAGAGTCATTCACAATGGGAGAGAAACTTCCATCTTGCCTTTGGAGTAATCAGCTCAGCATTTATCTGCCTGACTTGCTTTTGTGAGTAATCAGGGAAAAGTAATTCTTTAGCTTAGTCAGTAAATATAGTGAGATTAGTTGAGCTACCTTTATGTAGGGGAATCATTTTCGCTGTTCTCCATTCCACAGGAACAAAGCCTGTGGTTAACCTATGATTAAATAGGGTACTTAATGGTGATGCTAGTTAATGATTTAGTTTGTTTAGAAGACAGCCTGGGATGCCATCTGGCGCCACAGGGGCTGTTTTTTTTTTTTTTGCCTTAGACAAGGCTTTAATGACCTGCTGTTCATATATGTATGGTGGGAGGATGTTGGGGGCAAGGTTTGTGATAAGTTTGGCGGGGATAAAGGAGTGAACTTTTCACCAAATCTGTCCACTAGCAGGTTTGCTATCACTGCGGGATCAGTGTGTAACATCGTTAGTCACTAGCTTGGCACATGCTTGGGGCTCACCTTTTAGGTTTTGCACATAGCTGTAAAAGGCCTTATGGTTATCCTTGGCTGTAACTGCTAAGGTTTGCTCAAAGTTACCCTTAGAGGGTTTGACATGTTGTTGTATTTGCCTGTTGAGGCTTTTCCATTGTTGGGGCCTCATCTTAGTTTTCTTAGGCATCATTTTTTTGCTTTTGTTGTAAAATTTATTGATGCTGGATGTCCACCAGGGTGGTTTGTTTCTTCTTGGGCTCCAGGATATCACACAAGTCTCTCAACACCAGGTCCATTATAGTCCATGTTGATATGAACAATTTGAGACATACCTCTCTGGACTATATGAAGAGAGACATGACTTTGAGGACCCAGACTATGTGTCTCAGGCAGGTATGTCCCTAGCCTTAAGCAGCATTTTACCTTCACCTAGAATGATGCCTTAATACAAACAGAAAATGCTTGATTTCAATAATTGGCTTAGTTGTTGTTGTCTTTTTAAGGGGATCCATTATCTGTCAGCCACGGATGACATGATCAACAGACTTCAATGCTTTGCCAAAGATGGCCTTCATCTGTCACCCCTGGGATTATGGCTGTTGGCTAAGGCTCTTGCCACCCCCATAGTGCCATTTTAGGCAGTGTCACAAGGATAAAACTCCCTAAGTAAAAATACCAACCCAAAAAAATCAAGGTCATGCTGAAAAACACTGAGTTTTAACATGAAACTGCACTCACTGGAAACAGTCCTCACCCTGTAGGATGCAGACATTTGTGCAGTCATGGGGACCTGGCTCAGGACTGTGGTGAGCACCACAGCCATACCTTGTTACACCTCCTTCCACACATTCAGACCACAATCTGAAGGTAAGAAAACTAAAGGAGAAGGTGCATCAATATTCATTAAGGATAAATACACCTCCATACTGGGTAAATAGTTTGATGTCACAGAGAGACCTGAGGTGCAATTAACTATTGGTAGTTCAACTATTCAAGTAATTTCTACTAGCAACAGAACCCCCTTCATGAATCAGGACACCCAGTTTGCTTATTTGTATCAACTAGCATCTATCAAGATACATCCAAACACCATGGCTTTGGGTGACTTTAATTACTCTAGCATTGACTGGGTAATGACTCATGCTCAAACTCACCAGCCCAAAGCTTCCTCAACTTTGTCAACTCCAGTGCCTGGCCCAGCTGGTTGTCACCCCCACTAGGGATGCCAATATCCTGGATTTGGTGCTTACAAATGTGGGAGACCACTGGTGAGATCATAGGTTCACAGGTTGGTACTAGGCTACTGGCACTAGGGCCTTAAGGTACCCTGGCTTTCACCACCCAAGAAAATTATTTTCCTGTGCCCCTATCGAGCAGAGCCACAGAGGTGATCCCTGGGGTGAAGTTCCTATTTTCCATCCAATCATCAGGATTTTTTTCTGAAGAGTGAGGAGCTTTGTTTGATATGGATAGATAGTTTGTTCCAGAGTATGGGAAGTCTCTGGGACAGGAATCTATCCCTCCAGCATGTTCTGTTTATTGTGGTGACAAGGTTTAGGTCCCTAATGCATGTAGCTCGGAGGGATTGTGATTTCTTTAAGAGGAGCATGTCCAACAGATCTGAGTTTGACATAGCTTTGTATGTTAGGCAGAGATCACCTCTGAGCAGGCGATATGCGACGGAGTGAAGCTGGAGATTTTTGAGATGGTCTGCATAGGGCATCTGTTTTAGACTGGTAATCTTTGTAAGGTATTTCTGTGGCCTTTCCAGTTGTTGTAGATGTCTTATGAGGTACATACCAAAAGGGGCGCTGTATTCTATAATGGGTCTAATGAGTGACGAGTAGAAGGGAACAATGACCTCTCATTTCCTAAATGAGAAGCTTTTTGTGATGAGGTGTGCTATGTAGAAAGATTTCCTGACTACTGTGGTGATGTGATTATCAAAGGAGAGACTACTGTCCACCGGTGCCCCAAGGTCTCTTATCACACTTTCGGTGTTAAGTAGACTACCGCCTATGTGGTAGTTCATGGGTACAGAGTTTTTACCAAAAGGGATGACAGTGCACTTTTTGGCATTGAGCTTGAGGCCATGACTTTGACACCAGGCATCTGGCTCAGATCTGACCACAAATCCTTCTTATTTGAAGTAACCGTCACACCTGACCACCCCCCTAGCAGCAACTAGAGTACAAGACTTCTCCATAGCAGATTATAATCTGCTAGAGGATGGCATAAATGGGTCTACTTCATGATGTCAAAAGCTGACACTATCGAAGCTGATATTGTCGGCAGCACAACATCGAAAGTGCAGAACATCGTGCAGGTAAACGGAAATCTCCTTAGGGGGAGATTTCCATTTACCTCAATGTAGTGTGGTCTCGCAGTTGGAATATTTAATTAGGGGGGTAGGTGAGGTGCAGGGGGTCCTGTCCCCCTACCTACACTAGTTAGTTTTTATTTTATTTATTTATTTTTTTTTACGTCATTCGATATTTTACTACATCGATCACTAGGTGATTCAATGTAGTAAAATTTTGATAATGTGATATAGACGTGGCATAAATAGCTTCACTGCACTTCCCCAGACAGAACCAGTAACTATGCTGAGTTCTACACCAATGCTCTATACAAGCAGCTGTATAACTGTATTGACTTGGCAGTACTTGTTAGGACCAAAACAAGCTCTTCAAGGAAGACCAAACCTGCCTGGTGGACAGCTGTTATAAACAGGCTTTACAATAACAGGAAGATATTGCTGTCCTTGAGTAAGAAGGAGCAATCTCTAAACTGGAGACAATCCTTCCTCAGCTTAAAGAAGCAAATAAGACTTTTTGTGTAGTTATCCAAGCTAAAGTATGAATCCAAGTTCGCTTCCTCAATTAAGGACAACCATAAGGTGTTCTTCAGTTACATCCGTAACCTAAAAGGTAAGGCCCAGTTTTGCACTACACTGGTCATTAATGGTAACACATACTTCACTCACTGTCCCTGACACATGTACCTCATGACATCCCCACCACCTGTCCCTTTTCTTGTACATCTAAAGAGCAGCTCATAAATGCCCTCTCTAGCTAAGGCCAAAAACACACCATCTTTGGAACCTTATAGCATCCCAAGCTGCATCCTACATGTGGTCAAACAAGAATTAGTGTCACCTTTGAATACTCTCTTTAATCACAGTTTAAGTAGTGGCCTCATCCCTGCTGAATGGAAAACAACCACCGTTATCACCTTGCACAATGGTGATGCTTCTACTGACCCAAGGAACTACAGACCTATGAGTTTGACTATCCTAATCTGCAATACCATGGAGAAAAATCCTCATAGACCTTATCAGAAAATATATAAGTAATCTCCAGACATTAGATCCTTCCCAATTTGGATTTGTCAAGGGGAGATCATGCCTGTTAAACCTGGTGGACTTCGAGACAGTCACCAGGGACATGGACTAGAGTAAATCTGTGCATATAGCCTACCTAGACCCAGCCAAGTCATTTGACACTATCCCTCACCCAAGCATCATTGACAAACTCACCCAGCTGGATATAAACCCTTACATCATAAAGTGGGTTGCGGAATGGCTCACTGATAGAACCCATACATTCAAAATAGGGGAATCCACTTCCAGCAGCAGACCTGTAACCAGTGCTGTTCCACAGGGATTGGTCCTGGGACTTTTACTGTTTGGAACCTATTTCTCCAAAGTACTAGCTAAAACCAAGGGACTGTGGCTGATGAAGTGTGCTGATGACTGCAAACTGGGTGCAGTCATAGAATCTCCAAATAATGTCAACATCCTTCAAGAAGGCCTTACTCTCTTTAATCACAAATGATTCATGCCAAAGTCATGGCCTCAAACTCACTGCAAAAAAAATGCATTATCATCCCTTTTGAAAAGAGTGATGTACCTGTAAATTTCCACATCAGTGGCAACACTCTAAATACACACTTGGTGGTGAGAGATCTGGGCACTCTCTCATTAGGCCAATAATTGTGTACAACCCCCCTTCTGGTATGTGCCTTTCAAAGCACCTATAGTAACTGGAGGGACCACAAGGTTCATCACAAGGAAAATGCAAGGTCTTCAGTAGCTATTCTATGTGGATCAGCTGAAGTCACTGTCTGTTTATTCTACTTCATGCAGACTACTCAGAGGCGATCTCTGCCTTGCATATAAGGTGATCCCTGACCCTGCTTTATTAGAAATGCTGCACATCTGGAAGTCAAATGGCACATGGGTTACTTGCTTTAAAGATCTAAACCTGTTGAGACATCACTAGAAGCTTTTGTAGATACAGATGTGTCTCCCAGAGGTTACCACACCTTTCAATTTCATGTCAAACAGAGCACCTCATTGGTCCTATTCAAACACAGGGTGATTGGATGGGCAACCATAAATTCACCTGGGGGTTCTACCTGTGTCCCTCTTGCACAGAGGCAGTATGTGCCAATCATGGCAACAAATGTAAAATCTTGTTTAGGCTTGTAAGGGCCCTTGGGCCATTAGCTTAGTAACTTCCTATTATCCTATTACTGTTAATAAGATTTCCCAAGTCCCTTATCACCAGATCTACTCTAATCTTAAGAGAGAGTTATCAGTGTTTTAATTTGCAGGGGTAATCATTTTCCCAAAGGGTATAATAATGCATTTTTGTGCAGTGAGTTTTAGACCATGGTTTGACCCCAGTTATTTGTCTGTCAGAATCTCCTCAAGGATATTTACATCTACAGGGAATTCATTGATTGTACCCAGCTCACAGTCATCAGCCAATGTGATCAGCCAAAGGCTCTTTACATTTGCCTTGACTTCAGAGAAGTATATTCCAAACAGGAAAGTTATCACTATGAATCCTGTGGGTACCTATTGCTGGAGGTGGATTCCCCCCACCTTAATTTAATGTGTCCTATATGTGAGCCATTTGGCTATCCATCTGGTGACATAGGGATCTGTGTCTACATTAATGAGTCTCTCTAAAATACCCAAATGAGGTATCATGTCAAATGCCTGTGCAGGTTAAGGTAGGCAGTATGCACTATTTTGCCGTGATCCATGCCTCTACTGACCTTCTCAAAGATGTTAATCAGGTTTATTAGGTGTTAACTGCCAGGGATAGGTCTAGCTCTTCTTAAGATTTCCTGTGTCTGTGTTCATCTGGTCCATGATAACTCTATCCATGACCATGCATGTAAGATTAGACAAAATTATGGGTTTGTAGTTCCCTGGATCAGTTGATAGTCCTCCTTTGTGTAGTAGTATGACAGTTGCAGTCCTCCATTCCATAGAGACAATGTCTGTCTGGAGGCTATGGCTGAAGAGAGATTCTAATGGGCCTGAGAGGTCATGTTTCAAGCAATATAGATGGCAAATTAGAAGGGGGATAGTCCAAAGTGACTCTCTGTCACCACTGCTGTACTGTCTTGCCCTTAACACATTGAGCTGTGTACTTGGCAGCTCAGACCGTGGCTAAAATTTGGCTCCTGGAAAACAACAAAGTGTAAAGACTGGTCATGTTCACTTTGTCAATGATTTACAATGGTATAGCTCATCAGATAAGGAACTGAAAGCACAACTGCTAGTCGTCAACTTTTTTTAGATGATATAAGAATGACATTTCGTCTTGATAAATGTGACAAAGCAACCTTTAAAGCAGGAAAACTGCAACACCAAGAAAACATCAGTTTGGGACAAGAGTGTATCTATATATTGCCCATTCCAAAGGAAGTATGGGCCTCCTTGAAATTGATTACATGCATAGATATGCAATTGTGGGACAGCATACATATCTGCTGACCTCACAAGACCCAAACATAGTGAAAGTTTTGAAACATGAGGAGAATAAATCTAAGATGACTACCCTGCTTAGTCTAGCAGAAGCATATTGGCATCAAGCAGGAATTGAAATCAAACCAGATGTAGATAAAAATCAGGCAGCAACTGAATATACCAAGGAGCAAAAGAAAGTATATAAGGTGAAGGACCAGACGAGAAGGCAAGAAATGTGAAAAATGCATAAATATAGTTGCAAGTATAGAAAACTTCTGGATTGAAGCAGGAATGGTTAACGAGAGGCAAATTCATACCAAAAGACAAAAGGTTAATATTGGTGGCCCAAGATAGTGGGCTACGTACAGGGTCTATATTAGATCACCAAATACTTAAAAAAGTGAATGGTTATTAATCAACCCTATGTAAGCGAAAGCTTACAATTTTGAACTGTCAGAACAGCGATATGTGTATCCATATATATATATATATATATATATATATATATATATATATATATATATATATATATATGTATGTATGTATATATGTATGTGTATATATATATATATATATATATATATATATATATATATATATATATATATATATACATATATACGCACACTGCATATATAAGCTAAAGACATGTTATTGATTAAATTTAGAGATAGTTACACAAATGTGGGATTAGATAACACTGTAGAAGACAAGGGCAGTACAGGAAGGTGATGCAGGCTAGTCACCACCCAGATGTACTAAAAGTATAATTCCATGTTGCAGGATAACAGCAGAATTATTTGTGTATTTGGGAAAGTGAATTGACAGAAAACTATGTATTCAGTCTATGAATATCGTACTACCTGCCCTAATTTTACTGTTTTCCATAATAAGTCACAATGGCTTTATTACCCCTTAACATTTAACTACTCCTCAGCATTAGGTCTGACATTTGCACAGACCTAAATGTAACATCACACATGTCATATCTTGTGCATACTGTTGTGGACAGTTGACAA
>NC_056733.1:1628619057-1628640713 GCF_019279795.1 Protopterus annectens
CTTATGGAAATTATGATTTTTTTTTTCATATTTTGGTAAATAACTTTGCTAGGGAGCATGTAATTGTGCAAAGTGATACCTCATTTTGAAGGCAGTGTTAGTCCTTACAACATGATAAAAGAACCTTGTCTGTATGCTGTACACATGTACAGATATCACAGTTTGTGTAGGACTACGGTTATGAAAATTATGATTTTTTTCATATTTTGGTAGATAACTTTGCAGTGGAGCATGTCAATGTGCTACATAATACCTCATTTTGAAGACAGTATTAATAGTTACAACATGGTAAAAGAACTGTCTCTGTATGCTGTACACATGTACAGATATCACATTTTGTTTAGTCTTGTAGGATTATGAAAATTATACATTTGCAATATTTCTCATTATTATGTCCATATCTTTGCAAGGGAGCATGGTGATGCCACAGGTGATGCATCATTCTGAAATTGACATTGAGCCACACAACTTTTACACTGATATGTAGTCTCTGTCTATTATATGTAATGATATACTATGCTTTATTTATCAATTATGAGAAATATAATATCAATCATATTTCTGTGAATATCTCCATAATAGAGTATAACACAATAATGGTTAAGGTATCATTTTAAAGCTGATATTCATACAAATAAATTGATTATAAATTGTATGGTTCTATATGGTACCTTCACCAATATATTGTGATTTGTTGAACCAGAAAGGTAAAAAATATGCAAAATATCAGCATTCCTTATCAAATATTTAATAATGACTTAAATACACACTCTCAGCATTTACACTTTTGAAAAGGTCAGTGTCTGCTGAACAACTTTTGCATTTACATTTTTAGTTTAGCTCTTATGGTTAGAGAGCTATGAACATTTGTTTTCTGCATGGTATTACAAATGGATTATCTGAAAATGAGCTCAGGCTGCACCCTTGTTCCTATGGTGGAAGTAAGCAGGCAGCAATGAGCTGCTCCAGAGTGAATGAGTTAAGCTTCACCACATTCATGTCACCATAGGTAAAATCCCATACCACTTTCTTGTAAACTATAGGATTTTCCTCTATGACACTGGAAACCCATAGTACATGTTGCTGTCTTTTGGCTTTTCCCGGTTAGAGGTTGCCACAGCGGAAATCCTGTCCGCTAATGATTGGCAGTAGATTTTCACAAATGCTGAGGTGCCAGCTCAACATTCAACCTTCAGCGAAGGCACGCCCATTTACACATGTCTTTCGAATGCCCACCCAACCACGGGGAGGACATGCAGACTCCACACAGAAGGCACTCCTCGCACTCCAGCCAAGAATCGAACAGGAGAACCTTTTGCTGTGAGGCAACAACACTACCACTGCACTTTTATCCAACCCAGACCCATATTCTGGGTACTTTAATTACCCACTATTAACTGGGAATCATATAGGACACCAAATGTGCAGGCACAGAGATTGCCTAATCTGCACATTTGTAGTCACACTCACTCTAAAAGAGAGTGGCACCCCTTAGATATACGATGTGTGACCTGCACACTTGACATCACAGTGTCTTAGTGCCATAAACAGCTTCCAGTCTTACTGACCATGTAATCATTGCTGAAAGACCAATGTGGTTGTACACATTATTGCATTTTTTTCTTTTTCTAGTATTCACAAGTGGCATACCCAAAGTCAGCACTTTCACTTTTAATATCCCTTCTAAAATCCAAAAACGTTTGGCAAAACTTGTTTCTCTCTACACATTAATCCCCTATTTTGTAGTTAAAACTCTGGGTACCTCAAAGGATCAATAGAGTTCTGAACAACTACATTACACAGCAATGGTGCTACAACCATGGACTTGCTTGATTGCTGTTGAGTTGTTTGCATTGTCTGATATTTTAACTTCTTCCATCAGTCACCTCAGTTGTTAACATATCTTTGTACATATGGTACCTTAGTTTTATGTATCTTAACCAAACAAAAATGGGACTTCTTTGTATATTGAAGTTTTATATTTATACTAATTTACATTTTTGTGTCCCACTTCTGTGCTTTAACCACTTTTTACTTTTGTTCTGCCCCTTTGTCTTAGTCATTCAACCACAGCAGCTTGTCTGGCCATAATAACCAGGATATGCATATAATATATTCCCTGGCTTATGTTTAGTTCATTGTTTTGTCTCTCACTTTTGTGAAGTAGATAGCTAAATGATAGGTAGGTAGGTAAACAGATAGTATGATTGATAGATATACAGACAGACAGAGGACTAGACTTTCTAGAGCTGGAGGTGAGTGTTAGAATATAATTTCCCTGTTTTCCTTTGGTGAATAACCAGGAAATTAATACTGGGCCCAATGTCTTCACCAAATAGTAATTTATTCAAAGATGTACACTTTTGTGTCAACAGAAGTGAGACTTGATAGCACTAGATGCAATACAATTTTAAAATGTTAAAACCATAATGTAATGTTAACTTGTATTACAGAAATGTGTAAATAATAAAACAAACACAATCAGCACAACTTGGCATCCTTCTTTAAAAAACAGATAAATGAAAAATTTAAACCAACCCTAGGGATACATCAGCCTCAGTTGACACATCAGTTTATGATATTCACTTTGGTTTTTCCTATCCCCCTTCCCCTACGGTATGATAATATTCTGTCAACAATGAAAACAACAAACTTCTTAAAACTACCTTTAAGAACACTAATATTATCCTTGCACTTAATACTCCAAGTTTGTTAATAAAGCTTGTCTCAAAGTTGATGCTTAGTTTTGTCAATGTTAAATGCCTTGCAGGACAGTTTACAGCATAAATCACCCTTTTGGTTCCATAGTTAAAAGACCTGTCACAACTAATTATTGTTAGAAATAAAGTAATAGTTGTGTTTTGTCACAGTCTACATAAATGTTATGCTTCTGATAATCCCTCAGCAGATAAAGACCTAGCATTTTTAAGTCTGGGAACAATAACATCTTTGCAAATGTCATTTCTAGCTTAGCTGTACTTAGCTTTCTGCTGGTTTTTACATTACTAGATTTTGGTGTTTATTATTTGATGGCTAATGCAGACATTTTCAAACATTAAAATTTATATGTATTGATAAAGATTATTCATCAGTTTGGGCAAAAAAGTTAAGGAAACATACTAAATATTTCTAAACGTATCTGTAATCCTGAAAAAAAATGCAGTGCAGTTTGAGTGTGTGCCAACTCAAGTAAGAATCATCTCTGAAAATGTAGATGACTGAAAGCAAGAATAATCTTGTTACTTGACAGGTTCATAGGTGGTTACTAGGCTAGTGACCCAAAGGTTTATATAACCCTAGCCGTGTGTACCCAATATAATACTAGAGAAACCCAATATAAAGGATCTAGCCTAAACTCATAATATTAGTTAGCAATGGCTGCCCATGTCTAGGAGGGTCTTAGGTGAAATCCCTGGCAAGGAATTTATAGTTTCCCATCCAGTCATCCAGGCTACAGTTAAACAGTGTCATAGAAGGGCTCTGTTTGATGTGAATTGGTATCTTACTCCTGAGGAGTGGCAACCTCTGAGAGACATATTTGTCTCTCCAGCAGGTCCTATTTATGTCACAGGCAAGATTAAGGTTCCTGGGACAAGTGACCCTTATCCCATTTGTCTTGTGGATGTGCAGAATTTCTATTAGGTGTGGGTATGAGATTGCTATGTAGGCCAGACACAGATCTCCTCTAAGTAGTCTGTATACTACTGAGTACACTGACAGTGACTTCAATCTGTCAATGTATGTTGTGGTGGAGACCATGCAATTTTCTTAGTTAGACATCTCTGAGGTCACTCAAGTGGCTGCAGGTGCCAGGTAAGGTACATACAGAGGGAGCATTGTGCTCGAGTATTGGCCTGATGAGGGGTGAGTACAGGGGAGTTTATGACCTGTTTCAGTCTTGAGGCAATGCCTTTGCTAATGAGGTGACCAACATAGAATGCTTTCTCACCTCAGTAGACACACTGTGGTCAAAGTTTAGGCTACAGTCAACTTGTTTTCCCAATTCTCTCACTGCTGAGTTGTTAATGTAGGGTATTATTATTTATATGATAGTCTGCAGGGATATGATTTTTACAAAATGGGATGATAATGCATTTTTTAGCACTGAGTTTGAGTGCACAGCTTTGGCACCAGTCATTCATTTGTGTAAATCCTTCTTGAAGTATATTGACATTGTTTGGGGATTAAATGATTGCACCTAATTTGCAGTCATCAGCAAACTTAGCCAGCCACAACTGGTCTATTTTGGCATGACCTTCTGAGTAGTATATTCCAAACAGTAGGGGGTCCAGCACTGAACCCTGTGGAACTACACTGCTAACAGGTCTGCTGGTCAAGGTAAAGTCCCCAATTTTGACTGAGTATGATCTGAAGGACAGCCAGTTAGCAACCCACCTGACAAAATAAGGGTTGATATTCAACTGGGAGAGTTTATCAATGATGCCCGAATGTGGCACCGTGTTGAAGACCTTTGTTTATTTAAGGTAGGCTGTATGCACACATTTGCCTTTTTTATGGCTCTGGTGATGTTTCTGAAGTAGTCTACCAGGTTTAATCAGCCATGATCTGTCTTTGACAAAACCAAAATTGCCGGATCAAGGGTTTAGAGATCACATTGTTAACTCAAGGTTCCCTTAATTTGAGCTGTTAATAGCAGCAGTCTGCATTTAAAGTGGAACAGCCTTACAAGACTTTCTCCGGATATATAGAAGAGTATATTTTTCTGCATTATTCTGTATTATAGAGCTAAATTGTTGCTTAGATATCTGTTGTCTTAGTGTTCTGCAAATATACAGAGATCAGTATATATTTTTGGGGTTTTATAATTTGCACTCTGATTCCTCACATCTCTGTTGAAACTTTCTTCCCCACCCCCTCATTGTGGTTTCTATTGCTTGTGTGTTGTTAACTCAAGGTTCCCTTAATTTGAACTGTTAGCAGCAGTCTGCATTTAAAGTGGAACAGCCTTACAAGACTTTCTGCAGATATATAGAGCTGAGTATATTTTTCTGCATTATTCTGTATTATAGAGCTAAATTGTTGCTTAGATATCTGTTGTCTTGGTGTTCTGCAAATATACAGAGATCAGTATATATTTTTTGGGTTTTATAATTTGCACTCTGATTCCTCACATCTCTGTTGAAACTCCCCCCCCTCCCTGTTGTGGTAGTAGTTTAAATTTGGTGGCTTTTGCAGTGCCCCCACCCCACTGTAGATTTGATCTAGGACACTTCCCCAGTCCCATCTCTTTACCGCATTCTACCTAATAAACCCTTTCTGCACTTGCTTTTAGTCCTTTTTAATTTAATTACATTTTTTCAAACTGTGTGTGGACTAATATTGCTACATACTCGTGTGCCCGCTTGCACTGCATGTGAATTATTTTTACTACTGTTTTTGCTACTTTTCTGAAACAAAAACAAAAAAAATTGTAAGCCTGTTTCCTTCCTTTCCTGTAATTAGTGTTCCAGATACAGATTTGCTGTATCCAGGACTATTTGTAAGCTTCTGAGCCCCCAAGCCTTTCTGTGTTGGAGGGAAGCCTTCTAGCTTATCAGTGGGAGTGGTAAGCACTAGGTAACCTGTCTACCACATAAGGAGTGGTTCTGGCCCAGAATTTGTAGTTATTGGCTGTTTGGGCGGTCTTCTATCTCTCTCAACTTTTTCATTTGAAGGCCTGCATTTGCACTTGTTTCTGTCGTGTAACTCCTGGGCCCATCTCATTTGCTCACTCAAAAAAAAAAAATCTGCTTTTACTGTATTTGTGTTTCTTCCTACTTTATTTTGCTTTTAAGGCCATCTTAAAAGTACTCAATTGTATTTATTACTGCTTGGTGTAACTCATTCTAAGCCTTTTAGTTTAAGCACTTGGGCTTCAGACCAGTTGTTTTACATTAGGAAGGTTTGTGGCCTGCACTGTGGTGGCAGGACAGGTAGCTTGCATCCTTCTAAGTTGGGAACTACTGATTGAGAGCTCACTGTCTGTTATTCTAAAAGTGTATTAATTCTGGTTTAAACACTTGGGCTTCACGCCAGTTGTTTTACATTAAGAAGGTTTGTGGTCTGCACTGTAGTGGCAGAACAGGTAGCTTACATCCTTCTAAATTGGGAACTGCCGATTGAGGGCTCAGTGTCTGTTATTCTAAAAGTGTATTAGTTCTGGTTTAAGCACTTGGGCTTCAGGCCAGTTATTTTACATTAAAAGGGTTCGTGGCCTGCACTCTTGTGGGAGGAGAGGCTGGACTGTGCCCTTCTGAGCTGGGAATTTCTGGTTAAAGGCTTATAGTGCCTGCATATTTGAACTGTTTCTTACTGAAATTGGTACACCTTGTTTGCTGTAGCATAGACTAGATCCAGGCCTGCTGAATCTAGCTTTATTTGTATGCTGCTTGTTTGTTTGCTTGTTATTTCTCAGAAACGCTAATTCCACCTAAAACGCGGCTTTTCAGCACTTCTGTGGATCCCAAGTGATATCTGCATTGCTTACTGTACTTATTTCCTTGTTTCACTTGAAAGAAAGTTACTGTTTGTCATTTTTGCATTTATGTTACCTGAAACGCATTGCATTTAAGTTACCTGGCACTTGCTCACTAAAGCAATTATATAAGTCAGCACTAAAATATTAAAAGCACTACACCCTCACAAACTCCCCTTGAGTACCTCGTTCCCCATTGGCCCTTTTTTTCAATTATAAAGGAATTCCCAATACTATTCTAGCATGTCCAAAGGTCAGTTGTCAATATCCTTCCTCTCTGGTCCAACTGGTGAATCTCGGAATCTTGAGGCAAGGTTACAACTGCCTCATGTACACAGACAACCCTCTCCTCCTCCCAACAAATTCCAACACATGTGAGAGATGCAACCACATAGCCATACTGGAGGCTAAGCTCTCTCAACTCAGTACTGGCAAAACCAGTCAGGAGGAGAAGGAAACCACACTCACTACAATTCCAATCTCACATAGACCTACCATGACAGCAAACCAAACACATAAACACACAAAAACATACTCAAAGGCTCTAAATAAAAATCTGCCTAAGCAGCAGAGACCTCCAAAGCAGACACGTAAGCCACTGTTACCCCAAAACAAAACTTGTGCAACACATAGCTCACAAAGCCAGTGTGCCGAACAGTCACAGCCCTTAAGGCTAAACAGTACACCTGATACACTTGTAATAGGTGACTCTATCGTCAGGCACACTGACGTCCCGCTCACCAGGCTGAACAAGGAGAAGGACATGGTGAGCTGCCTATCGGGCACTAGGATCCACCACATAACACAAGCACTCAGGTCACGCCAAGGCAAGTACAAATATGACTCAGTCATTGTCCATGCTGGTGTGAATGACCTGAGACATACCTCCCTGGGCTACATGAAAAGAGACATAGAGGAGCTCTCTGAGCATGTAGCCCAGGCCGGTGTGACCCTGACCTTGAGTAGCATCTTACTCTCACCAAGAATGATGCCACAATATGAAGACAAGATGATCAATTTCAACAATTGGCTTAAGTATTGGTGTCATTCAAAGGGGATCCAATGCCTGTCAGCCTGGGATGACGGCTTGCACCTGTCACCCCTGGGCTTGCGGATATTGGCAAAGGCTCTTGCTACCCCCATAGTGCCTTTTTTAGGCAAGGCTCAAAAGACAAACCCACTTCCATAGGTATCACAAGGGATAAGAAACTAAGAGTAATGCTACTCAATGCCAGAAGTCTAAACCACAAGATGCATGCACTCAAAACTCTCCTTAGCATGGAGAACATCGATATCTGTGCAGTAACCAAAACCTGGTTCAAGGCTCCCGAGAGCACCCCAGCACTACCAGGTTATACCTCATACCATGCTTTTCAGCCCCAAAACTTGGACCGTACTACAAAAGGAGGGGGAGTATCAATATTCATCAAAGATACCCACACCTCCAGGTTGGTGGCACAGCAAAAAGCATCAGAGACTATCCATGTGCAACTAACAGTGGGTAAAACTGCCTTCCAGTTTATAGCCTGCTACAGACCACCCTCCAAAACCCAGGAACCCCACTCAGCCTTCCTGAGAACACTGGAAAATATGAAGGTCTCTCCAAACACCATTATATTGGGCGACTTCAACTACCCAAACATAGACTGGGAGCTTTTCTCTAGCTCCAACACCCTAGCCCAAAGGTTCCTAGAATTTATAAACTCAGATGCTATGGAACAACTTGTTACCACTCTCACAAGAGGGGAAAACATACTGGACCTGATCATCACCAACATGGGGACTCTACGCTCCAGACCAGAAGTGTATCCCCTCACTGGTAAGATCAGACCATAAACTAATCTCATTGGATATTCACATCGCGACTCCACCCCCTGCCCTGAAAACCACAGTGAAAAACTTCTCTAAAGCAAATTTCACACTCCTCAAAACCGAGGTGGACTCATTCAAAGCCCCCGGGTCTGTGAAAAATATGGCCCAGACCACAGAATCCTTTATAAACGCATTCTATGAACACCTTCAGGAATGCATGGATCATGCAATCCCAAATAAAACCAAGACCCAATCCTCCAAAGGCAGACGTCCTGTCTGGTGGACCCCAGCCATAAACAAACTATACAATAGAAGGAGGAAGCTACTACATGATAGAGCAAAATCCCAAAAGGGAAGGCATCTCTGATCAGTATTAGCAAAAAACTACGGGCACTCATAAAATCGTCTAAGGCCAGCTTTGAGAGAAAAATTGCACAGGACACTAAGGATAATCACAAGGCTTTCTTTAGTTATGTTAGGAACCTGGGTGGGAATTCCCAGATATGCTCAGAATTAGTCCAAAATGACAAAAAATACACCGAACCCACAGACATTGCCAGCATCCTAGCTGACAGGTTCAGTGCAAACTTCTCCCCCCCTCCCCACCAAAAGGGCAAATATTTATCCCAGCAGAGTGCTGCCCCCCTGACATCTCAGATGCTCAGGTAAGAGCTGCCCTCTCCAAAGCAAAAAACACAGCATCAATGGGACCAGACGGTGTCCCGGGCTGCGTCCTACATGAACTCCAAGAAGAGCTAAACCCAAACATAAAACTACTGTTCAATCTCAGCCTTACTACAGGATATGTACCAAAAGAGTGGCGTACAGCAACCATGGTCCCTCTCCACAAAGGTGGTGCCTCAACGGATCCTGGAAACTATCGCCCCATAAGCCTGACTAGCTTGGTCTGCAAAGCTATGGAAAGGATCATCATGGACCTCATAAATAAAGATATTGGGGACCTACAGACACTGGATCCTACCCAGTTCGGCTTTGTTAAGGGCAGATCCTGCCTCTTAAACCTGGTTGATTTCTTTGAAACGGTCACCAAGGCCATTGACGAATGGGAAGGTGGTCCACACAGCCTACCTGGACCTCGCAAAAGCCTTCGATACAATACACCACTCGGGCATTATAGATAAGCTCACCAGCTTAAATATAAACCCCTATGTCACTAGATGGGTTGCAAACTGGCTCAAGGACAGAACCCACATGGTTAGAATTGCTGGGGCCATGTCAGACTCCAAACCAGTTACAAGTGGCGTCCCCCAAGGCTCAGTCCTGGGACCTCTCTTGTTCGGTATATATTTCTCGGAGGTACAGGCCAACACGGAAGGACTGTGGCTGACTATGTTCGCAGATGACTGCAAACTGGGTGCCATAATCGACTCTCCAGCCGACACAAGCATCCTCCAAAAGGGCCTCATAGAAACAGACAACTGGTGCCAGAGCCATGGCCTCAAGCTAAATGCCAAAAAGTGTATAGTCATCCCCTTTGGCAAAAACAAAGTGCCCACAAATTACCACATAGGTGGTAATCCATTAAGTACAGAACAAGTAATTAGGGACCTGGGGACCCAAGTTGATAGCAATCTCTCATTTGACAACCACATGGCCAAAGTGGTTAGAAAAACATTTTATATAGCCCACCTAATCATGAAGGGATTCACATCTAGATCAGGGGAGGTCATTGTGCCTCTTTATTCATCCCTCATCAGGCCCATAATTGAGTACAATGACCCTTTTGGGATGTACCTTACCAGACACCTGCAGCAACTGGAAAGACCCCAAAAGTACGTCAACAAGAGGATCATAGGGCTCAAACAGATGCCATATGCTGCCCAGTAAAAGAAACTCCAGCTCAACTCAGTGGCATACCGTCTGCTCAGAGGCGATCTGTGCCTGACGTATAAAGCCATGTCCAACCCGGAATTAATGGACATGCTGCACCTCAGAAATTCCAAATCCCATCGAGCTATGCACTCGAGAGACTTGAACCTCAGCACTGAAATAAATAGGACATGCTGGAGGGACAGATTCATAACCCAGAGGCTCCCTTCACTCTGGAATAAAATCCCAGTCCAGGTAAGGCAGAGTCCCTCATTGACTCTCTTCAAGAGGAATCTTGATGAGTGGATGGGAGACCGTAGGTTTAGCCCAGGTATCACTTCTGTGTCACTGTTAGACAGAGGCACAATATACTAACCTCAAAAAAGGGCATAGCAAAATTAATTTAAAATGGGTGGCGAAAGCCAAACGCACTCTGGCTAGGCTTATAAATGCCCTAGGGCAGATAGCCTAGTATGAACCTATGAACCTATGTTTACTATAGCCTTTTTAACCCCCCTACACACACACACACACACACACACATACACACACACACACACACACACACACACACACACACACACACACACACACACACACACACACACGCACACTGTCTTTAAGTTCATAGTGTCTATGGTTCTTATTTCCACTTTTCAAAACTAGTGTAACTGTAGGGGTATAATAATGATTTTCCACTTAGCCTCCTGTAAAGAGTCCTGATATATTATTAAATAATCAAATCCATGAATGTCAAGTTTTCTCTTTTAAGAAATCTGAGTTTAAACAGCATTAAGTCCAGATATTTAGTAGTGCTGACAAAGTCTCCAGTAGTGTGTTCACCTGGCACTGTTAAAGCAATTGTTGCAAATCATTTCTGCATAACAGTTAAACATCCAGACAGCTATTATTGCAATTGCATTCCCATGGCTGTCCTTGCCTGTTAAAAGGAAACATTTATGGTTTATGTTTGTATGATTTTGCTACTCTGTTGTTTGCACACTTGTACTAGAACTTGCCCGGGAGAGCACACTACTGGAAACCCCCCTCTTGTCGGAGCATCCCTATTAGTGCTTTGTTATTCTTTCCTCCTTGCTTTCCTTAGCCCATTCCCCATTAGAGATCGGCCTTATTTTTTAAACTCGTTACTTAATTGTTAGTAATTTTTTTAACTATTTTATTAATTGTTAGTACAGGGGTACAATACGTTTGATATAAACTTATCTGTTTTGCTGGAATACCTATCTTATCTTCTTCTTATCCACAGATTGGCCCCTCCCAAGTCTATACAGACTAAGACAATATGTACTTCATGGCTAACTAATGAAAGAAGGAACCTTCTTAGGCAAAGGGACAAGGTTTGGCAAATTTGGCACTCCAGTAAATCTGCAGTTGTGTAGTATTCCAACAAATTAGGAATAAGGCTAAGCACCAAATCAGTTGAGACAAAATACATTTTTACCATAACTTACAACAGAAGCACCAATATAACCCCCCAAAATTTTGGAGCACTATTAATACTGTTCTTCACCAGGGCATACAGCAACCCCTTCCCCTAATGTACCACACCACTCTGATACAATAGCTGAATAATTTAATACATATTTCATAGAAGGTACATTATCTCCAAATAAAAATAACAATATTGATCCACCACTAGCTCCCAAACTTTTAAATATTAATAATACATCCTTCTATTTCCAGCCCATCCCTACAGTTGCCATAGAGAAACTTCTCAAGCAACTCAAACCCACTTCTATTGCAGCTGAAAAGCTACCAACTGAATACTTAAATATGGCAGCTGAAGTCATATCTTATCCTGTATCTGTTCTTATCAATAGGTATATAGCAGAACAACATGTCCCAGCAATTTGGAAATTTGCTCACATAATTCCCCTACACAAAGGTGGAAATTCAACAGAGGTCACTAATTGTAGACGCATTGCCATTCTCTCCCCACTGTCAAAACTCCTTGAAAGATGCACCCACTCACAACTGCTCCCACATCTTACCACCAATAACATACTTTCAAGCTCCCAACATGGTTTCAGACATAATTACAGTAAAACAGCACTTTTCACCTTTACCAATACCATCAACCAACTCAAATATAATGATAAAATAGTCTCTGCAGTCTTTTTGGACGTGTCCAAAGCCTTTGGTACAGTTTCCCACCCTAAATTATTGTCTGCTCTTTCCAAACTGAACCTAAACCCCTCTGTGGTCCATTGGTTCCAAAGCTATTTAGATGGCTGCCAACAGTCTATAAAATGGCAACATGTCCTCCACCCCCTCCATCTCATTAAGTCTTCCACAGGGTTCAATTCTTGTGCCACTACTCTTTAGCATTTTTACAAATGACCTCAATACTGCTTCCCCATCAACCTCACTTATTCAATATGCAGACGACTCAGCACTTATTTGTGCTGCATCTACATTACAGCACCTTCAAGACATAACCCAGAAGTCCTTCTCAGACACTGAACTATGGCTAACAAGCCATCAACTCATACTTAATCCCAATAAAATTAAACTCATGATCTTCCAGTCCACAAGATCCTCTCTCCCTCCAATCTCTTTTTTCATCACTGCCTGTAACAACACAATAATCATTCCTACATGACAAACAAAACTACTAGGTGTCACAATTGATAATAATCTAAGATTTAACCTACGTATAACACAAACAATTAAGAAAATTCATAAAAATGGGTACTTTATACAGAAACAAAAAGTATGTAACTAATACTTGAAGGGTAGCCGTTGCTAGAACCCACCTCCTATCAACTCTCTTATATGCCCTCCCAGTTCTCCTCAACATTAAAAAAACAGACTTAAAGAAAATAAAAACTTGCACTGCTATAATAAAATCACTAAATTTGCCAGTGACTGTCCACATTACACTCACTATTGTTACAGCCTAAAAAACTGTCTTGGTTAGCACTACAACTATTATCCTTCAAGCAACTAACTTTGGCAGACAAACTATTTTACGAGTCCAACAGAACTCCTGCTTTACTAAAAATTCTTCAGCCCCATACTACAAACCAAAACCTACGATCATCAACTTTTACTACAGGTGTCCAAATCCTACAACAAGGCAGGTGACTCCCTATTTTCCCACCAAGTGGCCAGAAAATGGAACTCACTTTCTCATACCATTAGGACCACTATCAATACCAACCAGTTTAAAAGTGTCTCAAAAGCTTTCCTAATACTTCTTGGCTTTGCACCTGTTCTAGTGCAGGTTAAGTTGATGTAAGAAAGTCTGCTCATGCTGATCTACTCTCCTTACTACTATATGTTACAGGCAGCGAATACCAAAAACGCTACAATTCGCTAACGACTGCACGAAAAAGCGAGTTCAAAATATACCACAGGCAGTAATAAAAGAATCAGCTTTATTCGTTGTATAGTTAAGCGCTTTCACTCACTACAATGTGAGATTAATCAGAACAAACAAATAGTGCACCCAACAGGTTTAAATACCACTGTTTGGCGCCAAAACTGTTTAAATTCTTAAAGCTGTATACTACCAAACAAACGTATCTTGGTTAAAATACTACAAAATTCGTAAAACTATATATATATCAGACCATAACCTAACTGTATATAATAAAAGTATTTTTCCTCTACTTTCATCAGTTCCTAATTTCCAGTAAGGATTTAACAGATATGTTGTCATTTAATCCTGGGGGTGTAGTGGCATCAGTCATTATTTGCCAACAAGTTTCTTTATATGCTAACACACTTTTAACACTTCCTCCCCTAGGATAATTACCTACTGTCTCTAAAATGGCAAATTTAAAATGGTGGTTGTCACCTTTACTAATTATATGTTTAGCCAAGGCATTTTTAGGGTCCTTCGTCCTTATACTATACAGGTGAGAATAAATTCTTTTCTTAAAATTCTGCTCTGTTTTGCCTATATAGTATGAAGGACAGACCGTACATATCATCTTAGTGTTACAGTTTCCCCTCTTGAAGTAGATTTTCGTCCTATTATAATTTTTTAATGTTACCTCTTTCTCTTCATTAATTGCAATACACTGATTGCAATTGCCACATTTAGTTGTGTGTGTGAAATTTCCTGTTTTGCTTCTTTTGTGACCCCTCTCTAACATCATTTTTAAATTCTGACCCATTTTAAAAACGAATGTCGGTCTAGGGCCCAATATTTCTAACATTTCTTCATTAATCAATAATGTATACCAGTCCTTACTTAAAATTTCTTTAATCTGGTTACTATATGGACCGTATTCTATGATACATGCCCTGCTAAATGCCTTAATGTTAGTACTACCCTTATAAATATGCCCATCTAATGCAGTATTATACTTCATTCCTAACAATGGTAGATATTTCTTTCCCCATTGTTTTATTATATAAGAACTCTCTTTATACATCATATCTTTGTTGTATCCCTGTTCACTGAATAATGATGTTATATATTGTACTTCTTCCAACATATCAGGATAACTTGAGGTCATTCTCACTGCTCTAATACATTGTCCCTTGTAGATGTTTCTCTTTGACTTCATTGGATGATTACTGTCATACGCTAAATATGAATTCGTAAAAGTCTCTTTCCTATATATTTTAGACTTAAATATATTATCTTCCCTTGTGACCAAAGTGTCCAAGTATGCCACCCCTGTTGTGTTACTCGTAGATGTAAATTTTAAGAAATCATTACTTTTGTTTAAGTATTCCAGAAAATTATTGAAAGTGTTCTGATTACCCTCCCATATGATATATATGTCATCTAAGAAACGTGAGTAATACTTGATATGATCTAAAAACTCACTCTTGAATATTACTTCCTCCTCCCAGTTCAACATAACCATGTTGGCATATATGGGGCACACGCTGCCTCCATAGCTACTCCTTTGGTTTGTTTAAACATCTCACCTTCATAATAAATGTAATTGTTGTCCAATACTATGGACATGAGCTCTATAATCAGCTCAATTTTGTCCCATTCCAAATCACTGTGTTTATAAATACTTTCAGAAAATGCCTCCATACCCTGATTTTAGGGATGCACATGAACAAATCAATTACATCTATGGATGCAAATAATATTTCCTTATCAGCTAAATAGATGGGATATTTCTTTAAAAATTCCCATGAGTCTTTAACCATATGTTCCACTTTCCCATAAATATGTTTCAACAAAGAGTCTATAGCTACTCCCAAAGGGAAAGTCTTGGACTTGCTTCCTGATATTATTGGTCTAAAGGGAGGATTAAGTACATTTTTGTGTACTTTAGGAATACCTACCAAAGTAGGCATAACTGGATACTCTACCTTTAAAAACTGTATAATTCTTCAGTAATTCTATTGTCCAATAAAAATTCTTCAATATATAGATCTATTCTTCTGTATGCAATGTTAATCTCGTCAGTAGAAATAACTTCATAGTTACCAGAGCAGTGCAGTATTTCATTGTACTCTGTCGCATCATAAATCACAATACCACTGCCCTTGTCGGGCTTCATAACTCTTTCATTATTATTGTCTCTTAATTCTTCTAACACTTCTAATTCCTCTGTTTGGAATGTTTGGAATACTTAAACAAAAGTAATGATTTCTTAAAATTTACATCTACGAGTAACACAACAGGGGTGGCATACTTGGACACTTTGGTCACAAGGGAAGATAATATATTTAAGTCTAAAATATATAGGAAAGAGACTTTTACGAATTCATATTTAGCATACGACAGTAATCATCCAATGAAGTCAAAGAGAAACATCTACAAGGGACAATGTATTAGAGCAGTGAGAATGACCTCAAGTTATCCTGATATGTTGGAAGAAGTACAATATATAACATCATTATTCAGTGAACAGGGATGCAACAAAGATATGATGTATAAAGAGAGTTCTTATATAATAAAACAATGGGGAAAGAAATATCTACCATTGTTAGGAATGAAGTATAATACTGCATTAGATGGGCATATTTATAAGGGTAGTACTAACATTAAGGCATTTAGCAGGGCATGTATCATAGAATACGGTCCATATAGTAACCAGATTAAAGAAATTTTAAGTAAGGACTGGTATACATTATTGATTAATTAAGAAATGTTAGAAATATTGGGCCCTAGACCGACATTCATTTTTAAAATGGGTCAGAATTTAAAAATGATGTTAGAGAGGGGTCACAAAAGAAGCAAAACAGGAAATTTCACACACACAACTAAATGTGGTAATTGCAATCAGTGTATTGCAATTAATGAAGAGAAAGAGGTGACATTAAAATTTATAATAGGATGAAAATCTACTTCAAGCGGGGAAACTGTAACACTAAGATGTTGGTATATTTAGCCATATGTACGGTCTGTCCTTCATACTATATAGGCAAAACAGAGCAGAATTTTAAGAAAATAATTTATTCTCACCTATATAGTATAAGGACGAAGGACCCTAAAAATGCCTTGGCTAAACATATAATTAGTAAAGGTGACAACCACCATTTTAAATTTGCCATTTTAGAGACAGTAGGTAATTATTCTAGGGGAGGAAGTGTTAAAAGTGTGTTAGCATATAAAGAAACTGAAACTTATTGGCAAATAATGACTGATGCCACTACACCCCCAGGATTAAATGACAACATATCTGTTAAATCCTTACTGGAAATTAGGAACTGATGAAAGTAGAGGAAAAATACTTTTATTATTATAGCAATAACCCACGCCTGGGTGTGGGTAATGTTGGATTTGCCTACGGTTGGCGTGGTTTGGTCCGGAGGGCGAAGCCCGAGGGACCAAACAAAGCCAACCGTGGGTAAATACAGCATTACCCACACCCAGAAGTGGGTTATTGCTATTATACCATGACATTATTTAAGAAAAGAAACTATTACTTTTCTTAAATAATGGCATAGTATAATGCCTGTTTACTGCCCTTCCGCAGATGTCTGGCATCCACGGCAGTTCTGATGTACTGCACGCGCAGTACATCAGAGTTGTGGGCAAAACGGAGAAAGCAAGATCTCCATTGCTTTTTATTAGCTATGTTAAATGGGTTTCACATAGCGAGACAGTTTTAAAAATAAGCAACGGAGATGTCCGCTGCTTATTTGAACTGTTTCGCTATGTTAAACCCATTTAACATAGCGAAACAGTAAAAAGCAACAGAGATCTTGCTTTCTCCATTGCTTTTTTTTTAAAACCTGTCTCGCTATGTTAAATGGGTTTAGCATAGCGAGACAGCTTTAAAATAAGCAACGGAGATCTCCGTTGCTTATTTTAAAGCTGTCTTGCTATGTTAAACCCATTTAACATAGCAAGACAGTGTTTTAAAAGTAGAGTTATACTAATGGAAAAAAGTCCGAGCGACCGGACGTTTTTCCATTAGTATAACTCGATTTACAATGTGCACGCTGGCCAATCAGCGTGCACATTTTGGGGGGGGGGTCATGGTATAAATACAGTTAGGTTATGGTCTGATATATATATAGTTTTATGAATTTTGTAGTATTTTAACCAAGATGGGCGGCCACGGTGGTGCAGCGGTTAGCGTTGTTGCCTCACAGCGAGAGGTTCTCTGGTTCGATCCTCGGCTGGGGTGCCTTCTGTGCGGAGTCTGCATGTCCTCCCTGTGGTCGCGTGGGTTTTCTCCGGGTGCTCCGGTTTCCTCCCACATCCCAAAGACATGCAGTAGGTGGATTGGATACTCTAAATTGGCCCTAGGTGTGTGTGTGTGTGTGCCTTCTGTGGAAGGTTGGGCGCCGGGCTGGCAACTCGACACTGCAAAACTCCAATGCCAATCATGTGTGCGGACAGATGATTCGCTATGGTGACCCCTAACCGGGAAAAGCCGAAAGAAGAAGAAGAAGAAGAAGAAGTAGTATTTTAACCAAGATACGTTTTGTTGGTAGTATACAGCTTTAAGAATTTAAACAGTTTTGGCGCCAAACAGTGGTATTTAAACCTGTTGGGTGCACTATTTGTTTGTTCTGATGAAGCTCACAGTGTAGTGAGTGAAAGCGCTTAACTATACAATGAATAAAGCTGATTCTTTTATTACTGCCTGTGGTATATTTTGAACTCGCTTTTTCGTGCAGTCGTTAGCGAATTGTAGCGTTTTTTGGTATTCGCTGCCTGTAACATATAGTTATTTCCAACGCTACTCTTTTTGGATTCTGTTGTCTCCTTACTACTATAAATCTTAGCTCTTCATTGTTCATGTATACTTTTCCTGCTTGCTATTAATCACCTTATATACTATTTTTAGTTGTTATGATAGCCTGGTACATTGCTTACATTGTATATTGTCTACTATCTCCATTCTTACATTGTAAAACAGAACTATTTATTGATCATATTGTATATAACTCAGCTGTAACTGCAAAATATGTATTTTTATGTATTGTCAAGTCTGAGATTATAATTTATGTGTTTGATATATTGTTTTTTATTAAATGTGGAACTTTTCTCGCTGGCCTCCTCTGAAAATGGGTATTCTTCCCAGTAGGACTTTGTAATTATAGCCCCATCTAGTCCATGTGGGGAGCTAGTACTATATTAGGAAGGGATACCATTTCATCAGTTGCTAAGTAGTGTGTGATGCATGGGGGTACATCACCATTAATTCTACCCAGCATCCTAGCACAGCACACAATTCACAAATCTGCCACACTAGCTTACTCTATAGTTGCTTTCTATTTTTTTTTTATTTCTCCAAATATTTTGGGTTTCTAATACCATGATGGGAATGGACCCCATTTCTAAGTCAACGTACGATTAAAGTTCATGAAATTAGTATTGTTTCACTCTTTGATGTTAGCCAGAAGTGCTCTTTGCAGCACCCGCAATGTGTCTAGTCCAATAATGACTCCTTCTGCAATTCATATGGTGTTACATAAATTGGTAACATATCTAAGTACGATTGTAGATTCTTTTTTATAAGACCAGTTGCTCCTACTACTAATGGAACTGTCTGGGTATCTTTCTTCCACATAGCTATCATTTCCTCCTGCAGATCAAGGTTTTTTATGACTTTGTGTGTCTCTATACGCAAGACACTGTAGTCACTAGGTGTGGCAATTTCAGTAATCAATGCTACTTTTGTCTTCTTTTCTTGGCCACTATATCCAGTTTTCTAGTATCTGTCTTTTGAACTTTTGGTATTGGGTGATCCCACATAATATAAACTTCTTCATTTTCTATGATTCTTTGTGTTTCCAGTGTTTTTCAACCACTTCGATACCATAATGTTTGCACAATCTCCAGTGGAAAAGTCTCGTCACATTATTATGCCTTTCAGTATATAGTTCCTCTGCCATTTGTGTGTTGCAACCAGCAACAAGATGTGTTACTGTTTCCAGTTCAGTTTTACAAAACCTACATATATCTGTTTCTCCCACATGTTCAATGGACTTTGTAAACCAGCGTGTACGTAGCCCACTGTCTTGGGTTGCCAGTATTAATCTTTCATTTCTTGATGTGAATTCACCTCTCCTTAACCATTCCTGAGTTCATTCTTGATCAACATGAGGCTCTTCCAAAAGTTTTCTATGCTTGCAACTATGTTTATGTTTTTTCCACATTTCTTGCCTTCTCATCTGGTCCTTCACCTTATATTCTTTCTTTTTTTTTTTTAGCACATTCAGTTGCTGCCTGGTTTTTATCTACTTCTGGTTTCACTTCCATTCCTGCTTGATGTCGATATGCTTCTGCTAAAGATGTCATCTTAGACTTAGATTCTCCTCATGTTTCAAAACTTTCACTACATTTGGATCCTGTGAGGTCAGTAAATATGTATGGAGTCCCGTGATTGCAGATCTATACATGTAACTAATTTCAAGGAGGCCCATCCCTTCTTTGGAATGGGGAATGTATAATCTTTGTATACACTGATTTTTATAAATCATTTGATGAGCATGAAGCATCCTTCTTGTTTTAATATCCAATCTATCCAACACTTTTTGGGGCCAGTCAATCACTCAAAAACTATAAGTTAGGACAGGAAGAGCAAATTGATTTATAGCTTGGATCTTGTTCCTACATGTCAGTGCTGTTTTCAGGATTAATTTAACTCTTCTAAAGTACTCATTTCTGAGCGTTATTCACATTTGTTTATGTTTTATTGCTGATCCTTCATCTA
The DNA here is from genome assembly GCF_019279795.1 of Protopterus annectens. Taxonomy (NCBI): domain Eukaryota; kingdom Metazoa; phylum Chordata; order Ceratodontiformes; family Protopteridae; genus Protopterus; species Protopterus annectens. The sequence goes on from NC_056733.1 coordinate 1,628,639,293, forward strand.
TTCCCAAGTATATATACACTCCCTCTTGCTCAAGTTCTTTTATATCACATTCTTGTCCCAAACTGATGTTTTCCTGGTGCTGCAGTTTTCCTTTTTTAAGGGTTGCTTTTGCACATTTATCAAGACCAAATGACATTCCGATATCATCTGAAAAAGTTTTGACCACCTGCAGCTGTGATTTCAGTTCCTCATCTGATGAGCTATACAGTTTTAAATCATCAACAAAGAGAAGATGAGAAGTCATTAGACTTTGTTGTTTTCTAGAAGCCAAATTATAGACATGGCCTAAGCTGTTAAGTAGATAGCTTAATGGATTAATGGCAAGGCAGAATAGCAATGGTGACAGAGAGTCACCCTGGAATATCCCCCTTTGGATTTTTATCCCTGGGATAATAATCTGTCCTTTATAATAGCTTAATTGCAAAGTGGTCTGCCACTGTTTCGTGGTTACTGTAATGTAGTCGATCAGTGTAGGGTGTATCTTATACATTTTTAAACACTCTTTTGTCCATGAATGTGGGATATTATCAAATGCTTTTTTGCAGTCAGTCCATGCCATACTTAGATTCTTCCCCTTTTTACAGTTCTCCACTATAACTTTAACAACAAATGATCTTTTGTTCCATATGACTTTCTTTTATTGCCCTTTTGTTCTACTGCCATAATTGTGTTTTCTTCTAAATGATTATAAACTCTGTCCGCATCAATTCCCGTATATAGTTTATACGTCATCGGAAGACAAGTTTTGGTCTATAATTTTTAGGGTAGCTTGCAGGTTCACTCTTAAGTAAGAACATTGTTTTTCCTGTTGTTAACCAGTGTGGTATCTGTTCGGGGTGTCCATATAAATAGTTCTTACTTATGGCAAGATCCTCGTGCAGAGTAGTTAATACTTTAAGCCAAAAGTTAGATACTGCATCTGGTCATGGGGTTTTCCAGTTAGAGGCTTTTCTTAACTTTGTTTTAATCTCTCTGGCTGTTATTTCATCCCATTTCATATCCTTTACCTTTAAACTTCTTATTCTTTCTTTTACTTCATATTTCCATTTAGCACCTTTTTTATGTTCCACAGGATCTTTGTAGATACTTCCCCAAAACTTCCTCTTTTTTTGGCAGTCTTTCAGTCCCTTTTACCTTATTTCCCAATTCTCTATAAAACTTTTTTGGGTCATCAATAAACTGCTTATTTTGTGCTTTTCCCTTATATTTATCTTTGTATCTTCCAAGTCTTTCCGCCTGTTTTGAAATTTGTAGTTTATCTCCAATAGTGCACAATAGATCCTGGTCTGTTTAATACTGTGCATTGCTTTTATCACATCTGTCTTAATATTTTTGTTGATCTGTTCCCTCTTCTATAATCTTCTAACAATGACACTTCTTGTCCTTGCTGCTTTATAGTTTTCTCTGTTCGATATTTCCAT